>NW_027198973.1:2500-37276 GCF_038502225.1 Cherax quadricarinatus
AGTTACTACAATACGCAAAGTAAGAGTTACTACAATACGCAAAGTAAGAGTTACTACAATACGCAAAGTAAGAGTTACTACAATACGCAAAGTAAGAGTTACTACAATACGCAAAGTAAGAGTTACTACAATACGCAAAGTAAGAGTTACTACAATACGCAAGGTAAGAGTTACTACAATACGCAAAGTAAGAGTTACTACAATACGCAAAGTAAGAGTTACTACAATACGCAAAGTAAGAGTTACTACAATACGCAAAGTAAGAGTTACTGCAATACGCAAAGTAAGAGTTACTGCAATACGCAAAGTAAGAGTTACTACAATACGCAAAGTAAGAGTTACTGCAATACGCAAAGTAAGAGTTACTGCAATACGCAAAGTAAGAGTTACTGCAATACGCAAAGTAAGAGTTACTGCAATACGCAAAGTAAGAGTTACTACAATACGCAAGGTAAGAGTTACTACAATACGCAAAGTAAGAGTTACTACAATACGCAAGGTAAGAGTTACTACAATACGCAAAGTAAGAGTTACTACAATACGCAAAGTAAGAGTTACTACAATACGCAAAGTAAGAGTTACTACAATACGCAAAGTAAGAGTTACTACAATACGCAAAGTAAGAGTTACTACAATACGCAAAGTAAGAGTTACTACAATACGCAAAGTAAGAGTTACTACAATACGCAAAGTAAGAGTTACTACAATACGCAAAGTAAGAGTTACTACAATACGCAAAGTAAGAGTTACTACAATACGCAAAGTAAGAGTTACTACAATACGCAAAGTAAGAGTTACTACAATACGCAAAGTAAGAGTTACTACAATACGCAAAGTAAGAGTTACTGCAATACGCAAAGTAAGAGTTACTGCAATACGCAAAGTAAGAGTTACTGCAATACGCAAAGTAAGAGTTACTGCAATACGCAAAGTAAGAGTTACTACAATACGCAAAGTAAGAGTTACTACAATACGCAAAGTAAGAGTTACTACAATACGCAAAGTAAGAGTTACTACAATACGCAAAGTAAGAGTTACTACAATACGCAAAGTAAGAGTTACTACAATACGCAAAGTAAGAGTTACTACAATACTCAAAGTAAGAGTTACTACAAAGTAAGAGTTACTACAATACGCAAAGTAAGAGTTACTGCAATACGCAAAGTAAGAGTTACTACAATACGCAAAGTAAGAGTTACTGCAATACGCAAAGTAAGAGTTACTGCAATACGCAAAGTAAGAGTTACTGCAATACGCAAAGTAAGAGTTACTGCAATACGCAAAGTAAGAGTTACTACAATACGCAAAGTAAGAGTTACTGCAATACGCAAAGTAAGAGTTACTGCAATACGCAAAGTAAGAGTTACTACAATACGCAACGTAAGAGTTACTGCAATACGCAAAGTAAGAGTTACTGCAATACGCAAAGTAAGAGTTACTACAATACGCAACGTAAGAGTTACTGCAATACGCAAAGTAAGAGTTACTGCAATACGCAAAGTAAGAGTTACTACAATACAAAGAGTAATATGATAACGTTGTGTTAAAACTTCGTCTAAGTTATAAGATAACTGGCAGCGGTAGCTATCATAAGTAATATTGTTTGTGCGTGTGTTAATTATGATAACACTTGTGTACAAACTCTTACCTGTAAGATGGACCAGATGTATTTTCGCAGTGGTAACTCTGGAACAGAGATCTGATAACACTCTTGTAAGTTATTAACCTGGGAGGAGGTGAACGTGAATGTTCACCAGCTGGCTTGAATGTTCACCAGCTGGCGTGAATGTTCACCAGCTGACGTGAATGTTCACCAGCTGGCTTGAATGTTCACCAGCTGGCGTGAATGTTCACCAGCTGACGTGAATGTTCACCAGCTGGCTTGAATGTTCACCAGCTGACGTGAATATTCACCAGCTGGCTTGAATGTTCACCAGCTGACGTGAATATTCACCAGCTGGCTTGAATGTTCACCAGCTGAGTTGAATGTTCACAGCAGAGATGAACGTTCACTAACATCACTGTGTTGAGAGGGGCACTAACACACACACGCTAAGTCCCGACGATCACTGAGCAAACTGACACAGTGAGTGTGGCACCATTCCTGACACTACTAGCTGGTGGAGCTGCCAGATACCACACACACACACACACACACACACACACACACACACACACACATACATACAACTAACACACGCACACACAGGAGATAGGATGTTCCAGAGATGGGACACAGAAACAAGGGGTCACAATTGGAAGCTGAAGACTCAGATGAGTCAAGGGGATGTTAGGAAGTATTTCTTCAGCCACAGAGTTGTTAGGAAGTGGAATAGTCTCATGTTTTCCTGTTTAGTGCCCCTTCCCTCTCATTTTTCTTGTTTAGTGCCCCTCCCTCTCTTTCTCCCCTTCTCATGTTTTCCTGTTTAGTGCCCCTCCCTCTCTTTCTCCCCTTCTCATGTTTTCCTGTTTAGTGCCCCTCCCTCTCTTCCCCCCTCTCATGTTTTCCTGTTTAGTGCCCCTCCCTCTCTTCCCCCCTCTCATGTTTTCCTGTTTAGTGCCCCTTCCCTCTCATTTTTCTTGTTTAGTGCCCCTCCCTCTCTTTCTCCCCTTCTCATGTTTTACTGTTTAGTGCCCCTCCCTCTCTTCCCCCCTCTCATGTTTTCCTGTTTAGTGTCCCTCCCTCTCTTCCTCCCCTCTCATGTTTTCCTGTTAGTGCCCCTCCCTCTCTTCCCCCCTCGCATGTTTTCCTGTTAGTGCCCCTCCCTCTCTTCCCCCATCTCATGTTTTCCTGTTAGTGCCCCTCCCTCTCCTCCCCCCTCTCATGTTTTCCTGTTTAGTGCCCCTCGCTCTCTTCCCTCCTCTCATGTTTTCCTGTTAGTGCCCCTCCCTCTCTTCCCCCATCTCATGTTTTCCTGTTAGTGCCCCTCCCTCTCTTCCCCCTCTCATGTTTTCCGGTTTAGTGCCCCTCCCTCTCTTCCCCCTCTCATGTTTTCCTGTTTAGTGCCCCTCCCTCTCTTCCCCCTCTCATGTTTTCCTGTTTAGTGCCCCTCCCTCTCTTCCCCCTCTCATGTTTTCCTGTTTAGTGCCCCTCCCTCTCTTCCCCATCTCATGTTTTCCTGTTTAGTGCCCCTCCCTCTCTTCCCCCTCTCATGTTTACCTGTTTAGTGCCCCTCCCTCTCTTCCCCCTCTCATGTTTTCCTGTTTAGTGTCCCTCCCTCCTTCTTGACAGAGAGTATAGTAGTCAGTCTTAGGTTTGGTTACTAGTACTTCTGGCAGTCTGAGAGATAGACAGATGGTCAATCCAAATATAAAGTATGTGGCCAGCCTTGTGGCCACTATCATGTATGTGGCCAGCCTTATGGCCACTATCATGTATGTGGCCAGCCTTGTGGTCACTATCATGTATGTGGCCAGCCTTGTGGCTACTATCATGTATGTGGCCAGCCTTGTGGCCACTATCATGTATGTGGCCAGCCTTGTGGCCACTATCATGTATGTGGCCAGCCTTGTGGTCACTATCATGTATGTGGCCAGCCTTGTGGTCACTATCATGTATGTGGCCAGCCTTGTGCTCACTAACATGCATGTGGCCAGCCTTGTGCTCACTATCATGTATGTGGCCAGCCTTGTGGCCACTATCATGTATGTGGCCAGCCTTGTGTTCACTAACATGCATGTGGCCAGCCTTGTGGCTACTATCATGTATGTGGCAAGCCTTGTGGTCACTATCATGTATGTGGCCAGCCTTGTGGCTACTATCATGTATGTGGCCAGCCTTGTGGTCACTATCATGTATGTGGCCAGCCTTGTGCTCACTATCATGTATGTGGCCAGCCTTGTGGTCACTATCATGTATGTGGCCAGCCTTGTGGTCACTATCATGTATGTGGCCAGCCTTGTGGCTACTATCATGTATGTGGCCAGCCTTGTGGTCACTATCATGTATGTGGCCAGCCTTGTGGTCACTATCATGTAAGTGGACAGCCTTGTGGTCACTATCATGTATGTGGCCAGCCTTGTGGTCACTATCATGTATGTGGCCAGCCTTGTGGCTACTATCATGTATGTGGCCAGCCTTGTGCTCACTGTCATGTATGTGGCCAGCCTTGTGGTCACTATCATGTATGTGGCCAGCCTTGTGCTCACTATCATGTATGTGGCCAGCCTTGTGGTCACTATCATGTATGTGGCCAGCCTTGTGCTCACTATCATGTATGTGGCCAGCCTTGTGCTCACTATCATGTATGTGGCCTGCCTTGTGGTCACTATCATGTATGTGGCCAGCCTTGTGGTCACTATCATGTATGTGGCCAGCCTTGTGGTCACTATCATATATGTGGCCAGCTTTGTGCTCACTATCATGTATGTGGCCAGCCTTGTGGTCACTATCATATATGTGGCCAGCCTTGTGGTCACTATCATATATGTGGCCAGTCTTGTGCTCACTATCATGTATGTGGCCAGCCTTGTGCTCACTATCATGTATGTGGCCAGCCTTGTGCTCACTATCATGTATGTGGCCAGCCTTGTGGCCACTATCATGTATGTGGCCAGCCTTGTGCTCACTATCATGTATGTGGCCAGCCTTGTGGCCACTATCATGTATGTGGCCAGCCTTGTGGCCACTATCATGTATGTGGTCAGCCTTGTGGTCACTATCATACATGTGGCCAGCTTTGTGCTCACTATCATGTATGTGGCCAGCCTTGTGGTCACTATCATATATGTGGCCAGCCTTGTGGTCACTATCATATATGTGGCCAGTCTTGTGCTCACTATCATGTATGTGGCCAGCCTTGTGCTCACTATCATGTATGTGGCCAGCCTTGTGGTCACTATCATGTATGTGGCCAGCCTTGTGTTCACTATCATGTATGTGGCCAGCCTTGTGCTCACTATCATGTATGTGGCCAGCCTTGTGGCCACTATCATGTATGTGCCCAGCCTTGTGCCCACTATCATGTATGTGGCCAGCCTTGTGGCCACTATCATGTATGTGGCCAGCCTTGTGGCCACTATCATGTATGTGGCCAGCCTTGTGGCCACTATCATGTATGTGGCCAGCCTTGTGGCCACTATCATGTATGTGGCCAGCCTTGTGGCCACTATCATGTATGTGGCCAGCCTTGTGCTCACTATCATGTATGTGGCCAGCCTTGTGCTCACTATCATGTATGTGGCCAGCCTTGTGCTCACTATCATGTATGTGGCCAGCCTTGTGCTCACTATCATGTATGTGGCTAGCCTTGTGCTCACTATCATACATGTGGCCAGCCTTGTGCTCACTATCATGTATGTGGCCAGCCTTGTGCTCACTATCATGTATGTGGCCAGCCTTGTGCTCACTATCATGTATGTGGCCAGCCTTGTGCTCACTATCATGTATGTGGCCAGCCTTGTGCTCACTATCATGTATGTGGCCTGCCTTGTGCTTACTATCATATATGTGGCCAGCCTTGTGCTCACTATCATGTATGTGGCCAGCCTTGTGGCCACTATCATGTATGTGGCCAGCCTTGTGCTCACTATCATATATGTGGCCAGCCTTGTGGCCACTATCATGTATGTGGCCAGCCTTGTGCTCACTATCATATATGTGGCCAGCCTTGTGCTCACTATCATGTATGTGGCCAGCCTTGTGCTCACTATCATATATGTGGCCAGCCTTGTGGCCACTATCATGTATGTGGCCAGCCTTGTGCTCACTATCATATATGTGGCCAGCCTTGTGCTCACTATCATGTATGTGGCCAGCCTTGTGCTCACTATCATGTATGTGGCCAGCCTTGTGCTCACTATCATGTAAGTGGCCAGCCTTGTGCTCACTATCATACATGTGGCCAGCCTTGTGCTCACTATCATGTATGTGGCCAGCCTTGTGCTCACTATCATGTATGTGGCCAGCCTTGTGCTCACTATCATGTATGTGGCCTGCCTTGTGCTCACTATCATGTATGTGGCCAGCCTTGTGCCTTGTGCTTGTGGCCACTATCATGTATGTGGCCAGCCTTGTGCTCACTATCATGTATGTGGCCAGCCTTGGGCTCACTATCATGTATGTGGCCAGCCTTGTGCTCACTATCATGTATGTGGCCAGCCTTGTGCTCACTATCATGTATGTGGCCAGCCTTGTGGCCACTATCATGTATGTGGCCAGCCTTGTGGTCACTATCATGTATGTGGCCTGCCTTGTGCTCACCACCATAAGCACTATGTGCCTAATTATCCACATATTAAAGAATATAACGATATACAGTATGTCAGTCTATGTGATATGTCAAGATATCTTATTAATGAAATTATGATACCAGATATATTCAACAAATTTCCTTAATTTCTTTGCAACAGAAAAGCGAACTATAGATGTAAATTTAGATGTATTCCTGTTAATCCATTTGGGGACGTAGTTCCTAGGCCTTTGTGTATCCATATGCGCTTGTGCTGCCCTCCACAGGATGGATGTGCAGTGCACAATAAACTAGCCACTACGGTGGCAAGATACAATTTTTCCTGCTCTACCCAATCCTTCCCTCTTGTGGATCTTACATCCCCTCCCCAACCCTCCTCTCCCTACTTATGCACACTCACGTGTGGTTAGTTAGTTTAATATGTTTATTATGCACCCCATACCCATCCTGTGGGCGGTAGTCAAAAGATTACAGAGGTACATAATTGGTCCAGGGACTGGACTCCAAAGTTTTGATAGCTGAGCAAGTTACAAAGGTAATGAACTAGATCTGGTCATAATCATGACCAAGTTACAAAGGTAATGAGCTCCAGGTAGAGCTGGTCAAAATCATGATAAGTTTCAAAGGTAATGAATGATAAACACGTTATGACATGATTACAATCATAGACAAATTACAGAGTAATGAGCAGTTAACAAACATAGCAGGGAATTCATCCATTGCCCCAACAACAGATGTTGCTAGGTGCCTGTCTCTCCTCGGTAGACAGCCATTGCAAACAGCAGCAAGTTGCACCGGGATCTGCTGCTTGCACGAGCACCATCGACCCTCCCCAAGAGGTCCAAGAAGCCAGTGACTCCGTTAACAGCCCGTGTGGGAAGTGAGTGTGCTACCATCCAAGCTACGGGACAACCACCCAAGCTACGGGACAACCACCTGAGTTACGGGACAACCACCCGAGTTACGGGACAACCACCCGAGCTACGGGACAACCACCTGAGCTACGGTTGGGAAGCTGCATCTGGTGGCTGATAAACAATCACAATGACTCGGTTTTGGTTCTCAGTGTTTATTGGCGAGACTTCAAGTACATCATATGTGGTATTCAACAACTCTGTATAAACCAGCGTCTCTGACGATCATGCTAATATTCTACATTATTCACTTTCTAAGTGCCAGTTATTTACATATCAGGAAGTAGGGCTCAGCACTTGTCCGTACTGTACTGCAGCTGCCACTTTCAGGACCACGAGATTAAAATGTGTGATTCCTGCCGATGTTGCATGTTATTTTCTATAGAATTAGCCACACAACACATTCTTGTGTCATCGGGGAATTCACTCATACTGTACTTTCTTTCCTTGTTGTGGATATTAAAATCCACACGAGTTCAAACCCCACTCGTGTAGGGAGTGAATAATTTAGACTAAATAGTCATATAAGGGGAGAGACTGGTGGGTTTTTGAGTACTTCTAGTCAACTAAAATTTTTATACACTGTCTTCGTGATCGAACTTTCACAAATTTTGACAATGTATAAATTAGACACAGTCATTGCCCACTCTTTTCCTAGGCAATATGTTCCATATCATCCCTTAGACGTAATTAGATCCATAGCTGTCCTGAGCTTATCTAGCAGCAGTGTCACTTGCCCCTCCCAAACATCGTACTCACAACGTTGCAGTAAACAGGTACCTGGCAGTTAGCCATTTATTGTGAGTTGCATTCTGGGAACACCTGACAGAATTACAATAAGTATAAAACTTACTTATGATTATATAAATGGCTCACGAAATTGTAATAACACGATTGTGAACGAACCATGGAACAGAGGGAGGGGGTAATAATATAATATATTCATTTGCTATATGTACAAGGTATACAGACCATAGCTGACATCAGTGACATACTGCTATATAGAAAGTTGCTTGTTATGATGAGCATTTCCCGTAAATTAGGTCAGTTGTGTCCCAGGATGCGACCCACACCAGTCCACTAACACCCAGGATGTGACCCACACCAGTCCACTAACACCCAGGATGTGACCCACACCAGTCCACTAACACCCAGGATGCGACCCACACCAGTCCATTAACACCCAGGATGTGACCCACACCAGTCCACTAACACCCAGGATGTGACCCACACCAGTCCACTAACACCCAGGATGTGACCCACACCAGTCCACTAACACCCAGACTGTGACCCACACCAGTCCACTAACACCCAGGATGTGACCCACACCAGTCCACTAACACCCAGGATGTGACCCACACCAGTCCACTAACACCCAGGATGCGACCCACACCAGTCCATTAACACCCAGGATGTGACCCACACCAGTCCATTAACACAGAGGATGTGACCCACACCAGTCCATTAACACCCAGGATGTGACCCACACCAGTCCACATCCTGGGTGTTAGTGGACTGGTGTGGGTCACATCCTGGGTGTTAGTGGACTGGTGTGGGTCACATCCTGGGACAAAACTGACATAATTTGCTGGAAATGCTCAGCATAACAAGCAACTTTCTATACAGTAGTATGTCACTGATGTCAGCTATGGTCTGTATACCTTGTACATGTAGTAAATAAAGATATATTATTATTATTATTATTATTATTATTATTATTATTATTATTATTATTATTATTATTATTATTATTATTATTGTTGTTGTTGTTATTATAACACCTTCCTAGCCATAACCAATGCTAGGACACGAGGATCCTAACCCCATTGCTGAGCGCGCATAATATTAGCTGGAGGCGTTGTGAGTCGTCCACAACATGTTAGCTGTGGTTGATCTCTGAACTCTTCACGTGATCTTTAAGTGGCTTGTTAACCATAGAGGTGATCTTTAAGTGGCTTGTTAACCATAGAGGTGATCTTTAAGTGGCTTGTTAACCATAGAGGTGATCTTTAAGTGGCTTGTTAACCATAGAGGTGATCTTTAAGTGGTTTGTTAACCAAAGAGGTGATCTTTAAGTGGCTTGTTAACCAAAGAGGTGATCTTTAAGTGGCTTGTTAACCAAAGAGGTGATCTTTAAGTGACTTGTTAACCATAGAGGTGATCTTTAAGTGGCTTGCTAGCCATAGAGGTGATCTTTAAGTGGCTTGTTAACCAAAGAGGTGATCTTTAAGTGGCTTGTTAACCATAGAGGTGATCTTTAAGTGGCTTGTTAACCAAAGAGGTGATCTTTAAGTGGCTTGTTAACCATAGAGGTGATCTTTAAGTGGCTTGCTAGCCATAGAGGTGATCTATAAGTGGCTTGTTAACCAAAGAGGTGATCTTTAAGTGGCTTGTTAACCAAAGAGGTGATCTTTAAGTGGCTTGTTAACCACAGAGGTGATCTTTAAGTGGCATGCTAGCCATAGAGGTGATCTTTAAGTGGCTTGCTAGCCATAGAGGTGATCTTTAAGTGGCTTGCTAGCCATAGAGGTGATCTTTAAGTGGCTTGCTAGCCATAGAGGTGATCTTTAAATGCCCTCTAATACAAACAAGGGTTATAAATGCCCTCTAATACAAACAAGGGTTATAAATGTCCTCTAATACAAACAAGGGTTATAAATGCCCTCTAATACAAACAAGGGTTATAAATGCCCTCTAATACAAACAAGAGTTATAAATGAAAATAGATGGTATAAAATACCGACATAATGGAAACATAAACATATATGCAGTTTAATGTGATCCTTTATTGACAACGTTTCACCCACACAGTGGGCTTTTTCAAGTCACACACGGATCTACCCGTGTATGACTTGAAAAAGCCCACTGTGTGGGTGAAACGTTGTCAATAAAGGATCACATTATACTGCATTTGTGTTTATATTTCCATTGTGTCGGTATTTTATACCATTTATTTCCGGGGTGGAAGGTACGGGAGTATTTATAGTCAGGTTCAGAATGTTGAGGTCAGGTGGAGAATGCTGCATCTGATGATCTACCGGGTGGGGTTATAGAGTCTTGGGTAGCTTGGCAGGGGTATTGGACAAGTTGTGAGTAGACCTTCTGCAGTGTTCTATATTCTTATGTGGGATAGCGATGAAGAAGTTTCTTGGCAAGTGGTTCAGCTATGTTATAGAAGCCGTTGTTCTGGTTGAAATTGTTGGTTATAGAGATAAGCGATGATTCCAGGATTCTTCGGTATTGAGTGTTGTCTTCTGTGGCGATAAGTCTTGAGTTTCTGTAGTTAATTAAATGGTTGTGTGAATTGCGATGTTGTACACAGGCATTCCTTGTATCGTCAGTCCTGCTTGCATATTGGTGTTCTGAAATACGTGTTTGGAGGTCTCTTGATGTTTCGCCCACTTATAATTTGTTGCAGTCATTACAAGGGATTATGTATACCCCTGCAGAGGATGGAGGCTTGTCCTGTCTACTACTGGTGATGTCCTTGATGGTCGTGGTTGTGGAGGTAGATACTTGGAATGATGTATTGGAAAAGATGTTGGAAACATGTTTTGCAATGGAGTTGGTGGGGAGGACTATGTATCTCTTCTCGGCAGTGTCTTCTCTGGGTGTGTTGAAGATGTTTAATGCCCGTCGTCTGCAGTCTCTGATGAAGTGACGAGGATAGTGGAGTTTAGAAAATACTTGTTCAATTATAGTGCATTCTTCCTCAAGGAACTCATTGCTGCAGATTCTGGCTTGTGTAGTAGGTACTTTGGTGAATAGGGAAGTCACGTCAAGGCTGGAAAGTTTCTTGTTCCTGATATTGATGTTGCGAATGCGATTGAGAAGATCACCCGAGTGTTTGAGATGCGCTGGACTGATAGTGCCCAAGAGTTTGGAGAGGTGTTTTGCGAAAATACCTGAGAGTTGGTGGGGAGCACTGGAACATCTGGAAGCCGAGCGTTTCTCCACCATTATTCCTTCGACTGTCACCTGGCTCCGTTATGTTGACGACATTCTCCTCATAACTCCCAGGCGCTTCAACGTTCAAGCTCTCCAAGACAAGCTCAACCAGGTCGAGCCCTCAATCCAGTTCACACTTGAAGAAGAAGTCGATAACACTCTTCCTTTCCTTGATGTTCTTCTCTGCAAAACTGACCATGAACTTAGTTTTAAAGTCTATCGAAAACCAACCAACCAAAACGATCTTCTCCACTTCTACTCTCACCACGACACCAAAACTAAACGTGGTGTAATTATAGGCTTCTTCCTGCGCCCACTCAGAATCTGCAGCAATGAGTACCATTCGTACACAGCAATGAGTTCCTTGAGGAAGGATGCAATGTGTACCATTCGTACACAGCAATGAGTTCCTTGAGGAAGGATGCACTATAATTGAACAAGTATTTTCTTAACTCCACTATCCTCGTCACTTCATCAGAGACTGCAGACGACGGGCATTAAACATCTTCAATACACCCAGAGAAGACACTGCCGAGAAGAGATACATAGTCCTTCCCACCAACTCCATTGCCAAACATGTTTCCAACATCTTTGCCAAAACATCATTCCAAGTATCTACCTCCACAACCACGACCATCAAGGACATCACCAGTAGTAGACAGGACAAGCTTCCATCCTCTGCAGGGGTATACATAATCCCTTGTAATGACTGCAACAAATTATAAGTGGGCGAAACATCAAGAGACCTCCAAACACGTATTTCAGAACACCAATATGCAAGCAGGACTGACGATACAAGGAATGCCTGTGTACAACATCGCAATTCACACAACCATTTAATTAACTACAGAAACTCAAGACTTATCGCCACAGAAGACAACACTCAATACCGAAGAATCCTGGAATCATCGCTTATCTCTATAACCAACAATTTCAACCAGAACAACGGCTTCTATAACATAGCTGAACCATAGAACATATAACACTACAGAAGGTCTACTCACAACTTGTCCAATACCCCTGCCAAGCTACCCAAGACTCTATAACCCCACCCGGTAGATCATCAGATGCAGCATTCTCCACCTGACATCAACATTCTAAACCTGACTATAAATACTCCCGTACCTTCCTAATTTGCGGGAAATGTTCAGCATAACAAGTGGCTTTCTATATAGCAGTATGTCACTGATGTCAGCTATGGTCTGTATACCTTGTACATGTACTGGTAGTAAATAAAGATTCATGCTACAATTACTGTCAAATCTGAGTGCATAATAAGGAAATTAAAACTAGGGAATAAAATATTTTCAACATTCTGTGACATGTTAAAACGAGCCTGCAGTCACAACTGGAAGGTTCTGAGGTATCTCAGGGACTCAGCTGCAGAAATCAAGATTGCCTTTATGGTCTGTGTTGTAAAGTTGTAGTTCAGATCATTGATCACAGGGAAGCATTTCATGAGTTTCTCAGATCATTAGGTACCCTTCAAGCTATTGCAGAAGGCCAGTGCAAGCAACATCAAGTGACATAAGCTGCTGATGGTGATACTATATTGACAAGGGTTGGAAGTCCCACACTGAGGTCAACTCAGATGTAAATAACTGGTGGAATTCTGTCATTGCTAATGCTCCACAGACAGAGCTCAAAACACTGCATTTGGTAATTCTAGACAGTTCCTCTGCCCACCACAGAGGGAACAGATCCTCTTCCCAGTAATGAAGCAAGCCTTGCATCTGTTAACTCTCCTACACCTGACATCACTGCTTCAGCACCTGCCAGTACACCAGACAGCGTACATACCATCACTGATCCAACAGATGTCAGCACACCTGCCAACACTACTCCAACATCTGGCAGCAGTGTTTCATCTGCAAGTACTGAGTCACGATTTTCTCCACCAGAGATTGGTGCAGTTAATAATCAGGGGACCAACATTGCACAGGAACAAGTGCTGCGCCAAAGAACGAACAGTAGGGACACATCTATCAGGACTGTTCTGGGGCGTGGTAGAGGAAGAGGACATCCACAGCCATCTCGCCTTCCATCAACACAGTCCCAGGAAAACATTCATCAGATACACAATCATCAGGCTCACCAGCGGCAGAACCTGCGGATAAATCAGCAGCGAAACACAAGAGGTGCAATAAATGGGAGTCTACCCTCCCAGGCACCTAGGCAATGCTCTCACTGTCACTGGAGGGGGCACACCACTAACAACTGCCTGCAAGATACCAGGTGCAGTTGCTGCCACACGAAAGGCCATCAGGAGGACCAGTGTCAGAAGAAAAAGGAACTTGACAGGCATGACCACCTGTTTAGAGATCTGTTCTCGGAACAAACCAGCAGGATCTCTAAATTGGTGAACACACACGCTACCCACTCAGCTACTCCTATCTCAGCCCAGCAGGTGGTTTTGTGCCTTATACAAGATCACAGACCTACATCCCAGCAGCTGCCTCGGTGTCCTACCTCTCTCAAGGGCAGGCACCTTATACACCCACCACCTCTAGCCAGTTTATTAGCATTCTGTCGGCCAACATTAGAGGTTTCATTACCAATGTTGGAGAGCGCATGCACAGTTTTGTGAATAGTCAACATCTCGACATAGCAGCTGTTGAAACATTTTTGGGCGACAGGACTCCAGAAAATTTTGCAAGAATTGTTGGCTACATCTCATGGATGAGAAGAGACAGGCAAGGGCAAGGAGGTGTTGCTGTGTGCTTCTCTAAAAGCGTACATGCCCAGCACATTGATGTTGCCACCCCTACTCATCTGGAAATGATGTTCTTCAAGCTATGCATAAACACTAGTACTTTTGTACTAGCATGTGCAATGTACAGACCTCAGTGGCAACATGCAGACTCCATCAACTTCCTAATGGAAAATGTGGACTCCCTTCTGCTACAACACAACTGTCAACATATCATAATTGTTGGTGACCTCAACCAACATCTTATACAAAGGAACTTTGATGACCTTCTTGCAGTGTTTGACATGAGAAACTTTGTTGATTTCCCCACTCACATCTCTGGCTCCTCCCCTGACCCAGTAGTAAGTGATCTGGGAGAAGGTATAGTCACTTGTCAACCCGTCGGTTATGTTAGATCGTCTGACCACAAGGCTATTTTTTACGACACAAGATCCCAACAGAATGAGGTGAGGAATCCACACATACAACCTGGCTATGGGAAAGAGGAAACTGGCCAGCCCTTTGCTCTGAGCTCTTCACCACCGATTGGAATGCTCTTCTCCAAGGGGATGTTGACAACCAAGTGAATGATTTCACTGGACATGTCCTTAATCTATAACAAGTACACATCCCTCACCGGCAGTATGTGACGAAGCTTACAGATCAGCCTTGGTTCGGCTTTCGTTGTAGAGAGGGTGCTACTGCTAAGTACAAGGTTTGGCGAAGGTATAAGAGACATCCCACTACTTATAACAAGAACTTGCACAGGCAAAGCATACGGGTGAAGTTCAAAAGTAGGCCATATCTAGACGGAAGACGAGCCCAAAAAGAAAGCTGATATCAGGTAGAGTGGGCACCAAAACCTGGTGGTCCTTGGTCAAGGACAGACAAGAGTATCTGCCTGATGAACTTATTCCGCCTCTTAATCGACAGGATGGGATCCCCTCAACTAGTAGTCAAGAGAAAGCTGACCTCTTTGCCGAACACTTTGATGCCAAAATGGAGGTTCCTGATCCAGCACGGGACCCTCCTTGGCTAGCTGCAAGAACTGTGTCAAAGCTGTCAGTGGTGACAATCATACAGGAGTAGGTGTATCTTCTTAAGTCGCTTGACCAAGAAAAGACTGTGGGCCCAGACAAGTTGAGCCCAAGATTGCTGAGATGTGCAGACCAGCTAGCAGCACCTCTAACTCTCATCTTTCATCACTACCTAGTACAGTGTAAATGGCCTTCTCTATGGAAAGAGGCAAATGTAGTCCCTGTTCACAAAAAGAAGAGCAGAGCAGAAATCAGCAACTACAGACCAGTGTCACTCCTGTCAATCACTGGCAAGATCCTTGACACAATAATCTCAAGACAAATGAGTTTTTTTATTACTATCCATGGCTTTATGACCGTCAATATGGCTTCAGGAAAGGTTACTCTGCTGCTGATCTGTTGTTAAACCTCTCCACTAAGTGGAACAAATCCCTAGATGAATCCAAAGTCAGCTGTGTGGTAGCACTGGACATTGCCGGTGCTTTCGACCGAGTGTGGCATCAGGGCCTCTTGGCAAAAGTACAAGCACTGGGAATTTCGGGCTCTACGCTATGTCTCCTCAGTGATTACCTTCAAGGTAGATCTCTAATCGTAGTTCTCAATGAGACAGAGTCAGCAAGACATCCTGTTGGGGCACGTGTTCCACAGGGTAGCATGCTTGGGCCATTGTTATGGAATGTCTACTTCAATGACCTTCTTCATCTCATCCCAGAATCCAATGCATATACAGACGATTATACTCTGACATTTACTTATCCAAGACAGGAAATGCCAGCTGCTCTAAGCTACATCAATCACCAGCTAAGAGCGATATCAGCCTTGGGAAACCGATGGCAAGTAACATTTGCTCCTGAGAAAACACAAATGATGATCGTCTCTAGGCATCACGATGGTAATGCCGGAGCAGTAGCAAATATGAATGGGAAAGAGTTGGTACCCTAGGACGAAGTTGATTTCCTTGGGGTAACCCACAACTTTATCAAAATCGTGTAAAGAGTTGTTGTTAGGTAAGACACATATGCAACAGTTAGGTATCTTTATTTCGAAACGTTTCGCCTACACAGTAGGCTTCTTCAGTCGAGTACAGAAAAGTTGATAGAAGCAGAAGATACTTGAAGACGATGTAATCAGTCCATCACCCTTAAAGTTTTGAGGTGATCAGTCCCTCAGTCTAGAGAAGAGCATTGTTTTATAGTCTGAAACAATATGGAGTTGAAGTGACAGGATGGAGCCTTATATAGCGCCAGGAGGTGAGACGTAGGTCACTAGTAGAACGCAGATGTTGGGAGGTCAGGTCCCTCTTAAATCCAGCCGTTCTCACTAGTAGAGGTTGTCGAAGTTGATTGCAGGTCTGACAGATTGAACATTAAAATGGTATAAAATACCGACAGGTTGTTAGGTAAGACACATATGCAACAGTTAGGTATCTTTATTTCGAAATAAAGATACCTAACTGTTGCATATGTGTCTTACCTAACAACCTGTCGGTATTTTATACCATTTTAATGTAAAGAGTTGTTTCGATTGTTTTGACGTTTGGGAGCTTAGTCAAGTGTCTTTCAAATTTGGAAAGACCATTTACATTGTTACCTTGCAGGTAAGAATGAATTCACAGCTTCATTATCTGACAAAAAGATTTGAACGTATTGTGCTTATCATTCCTGGAGATTGATGTTGTTCTTCCTTCAGAGTCTGACTCATGGTGCTGTTAACCGGGGGTATCCACACCTCTTGGTGTTATAGGTACCAAATAATAAGGTATGGAACTCCATCCATAAGTACAATTATCATACATAGTAATATATGTGTGAATGTGTGACTTATTTTCGCTGGGGTACTTGTAATATCTTATTAGATTAGAATAAACTATCACTTGTGTTCCAAGCTGGTACCAAATACCACTGATGGTGGTGATGATTTCCAGTCTGCTGAAAGTGGTATGGGGGACATATTGGGCAATCCATTTATGGTCTGTAATTGTAAAAAAGTCAAGAACCCCTGGCTGTCTGAACTGCCTAAGATCATGGGGTTCGATCGGTAGTGTTATGTTCCGATTGTGTGGCAAACCATGGATTACTAAGCCATGATTTCAGATAGTGGCTATAAACTACAACAGCTGCATCACAGTATACCATAATACTTCTTAATTTTAACCGAGTAATTAAATAAAGGTGACCTCGGAGTGACTCGAACACCCAGCCTTCTGATCTGGAGTCAGACGCGCTACCATTGCGCCACGAGGCCGTGACTACCGTAGTCATGTGAGTGACTAAACTCTATACCAGATTTTGGTGCGTATGAGTCTGGTACTGGCCAGTTGGGACGACACACGTAGTATTGATTTCGTGTTTGGCAACTGTTGCCACTGTAGTCCAGTCATCCTAGGGACGTAAACTTGCCTTATCTTGACATAATTCCTACGATGGAAAAACTGCACATGCATAGTTCCAGTCACTAGTTATAACATGAAAAATTAACACTCAAGAACCCAATGGAAAAAAGTCTGACTTTTTTGGGTTATCCTAGATAATTTACACTATATATGATAGTTGCTCTTATGTGTACCAGTACTTAAATAAACGTACACCTCGGGCATGTTGTGCTGCGGCAGCCATCTTGGAAAAGGGCAACCATTTTTGCGTTTTTTTAAATAACTCTTAAATGAAGATAGCAAAACATGTTTTAGACAAACATTATAGATGAACATCAAAATGGTATATAGTTTAGTTAGTTTAATATGTTTATTATGCACACCATACCCATCCTGTGGGTGGTAGTCACACCATACCCATCCTGTGGGTGGTAGTCACACCATACCCATCCTGTGGGTGGTAGTCACACCATACCCATCCTGTGGGTGGTAGTCACACCATACCCATCCTGTGGGTGGTAGTCACACCATACCCATCCTGTGGGTGGTAGTCACACCATACCTATCCTGTGGGTGGTACTCACACCATACCCATCCTGTGGGTGGTAGTCACACCATACCCATCCTGTGGGTGGTAGTCACACCATACCCATCCTGTGGGTGGTAGTCACACCATACCCATCCTGTGGGTGGTACTCACACCATACCTATCCTGTGGGTGGTAGTCACACCATACCCATCCTGTGGGCGGTAGTCACACCATACCCATCCTGTGGGCGGTAGTCACACCATACCCATCCTGTGGGCGGTAGTCACACCATACCCATCCTGTGGGCGGTAGTCACACCATACCCATCCTGTGGGCGGTAGTCACACCATACCCATCCTGTGGGTGGTAGTCACACCATACCCATCCTGTGGGTGGTAGTCACACCATACCCATCCTGTGGGTGGTAGTCACACCATACCCATCCTGTGGGTGGTAGTCACACCATACCCATCCTGTGGGCGGTAGTCAAAAGATTACAGAGGTACATAATTGGTCCAGGGACTGGACTCCAAAGTTTTGATAGCTGAGCAAGTTACAAAGGTAATGAACTCACAATTTACAAAGGTAATGAACTCACAATTTACAAAAGTAATGAACTCACAATTTACAAAGGTAATGAGTACCGACAATTCCTGACTATGGAACTGAACTTCTCCAGGCCGAGGGACTGACAACCTCAAATTCTACGACTTCAAGGGTGATGGACTGATTACATCGTCTTCACATCTCTACTGTTCCTGCCTACTTTCTGTATTCGACTGTGTAGGCGAAACGTTTCGGAATAAAGTTGCCTAACTGTTACCTATGTGTCTTATCTACCAAACATTATAGAGGAACAACTGATAAACATTTTTAATCACTACATTTTTACTGTGAGTACAATGTGAACTGAGTTATGGCTGATATAATTGATCTTCTGCCGAGAGTCCAGTTCCTCCAGGGTGAATGAGCGATCTGTCTCCACGACTCTCTTCAAGGTGGTATACATTTCCTTGTTGAGAGGAGTCAATATTGGTTCTCCCCTCAAGTTGAACCATATCTTGAACTTCAGGTTGTGTCGTGATTCCAGGTATGAAACAACCCCATAGTGGGTTCTGTGGTTCCCATAAGACTTCACCTTGAATTTGCCAGGTCGGTTGAGCTGGTTTGCCTGCTCCTTGGACGGACGGTGCTTCTTCTTCTTGTCCACAGTGTTCCATCCCTCTTGGTTTTCGGGGGGTGCGGTGTTTATTTCCGCACCTGTTTCTATTGTCGCTGGCTCCATGGTTGGGACTGTCAGATCTGTTACAATGTGAGCAGGATCTTCCTCTTCCTCTCGCAACTTCTTCGCTAGAATTTCGCCCCACATTTCCAAATCTGAGTCCTCCGTCGTGTTCATGGAGCATCGTGGCCTCTTCTTTTCGGCAGAAGCCATGTGCCTATCTTGTGATAAGGTAGTGAACTCCGTGAACTGAGAGTGTGTCAATGGATTGTCGTAATACGAGTCTTCCAGCAATAGAGATGGTAATAAATACCGACAAGTTGGTTTAGAAAGACACGTAAGCAAACACTATGACATATTTATTAGAAAACGTTTCGGTCCTGGGACCTTGATCACTTCTAACATACAGAGGTAGAAAGACATTATATATATAGGCGGAGAGTGAGGTGTGACGCACGTGACCTGAGGAATGTCATAAGAACATAAGAATGGAGGAACACTGTAGAAGGCCTACTGGCCCATGCGAGGCAGGTCTTTATCAAAACAACCTCTACCTATGATGAGGACGGGTAGACGATGAAATCATGTGACTCCTGTGTTGTTGGGTTGGTGCTGCTTAAGTATCATGTATGCCAATGTTTTTGAAATTTTGGAGTTTCCAGTGTTGCGTTCTATAGTGTCGGTGACGGCGATTAGTGAGGCTTCTAGGCACCGTCGGCGTCTGAGGTCTGGTTCGGTGAGAACGAGTTGTGCCTCATTCCAGTTCATCAAATGCCCCGTGGAGTCTCTGTGGAGGACACAGGCGTACCTTACATCGTCTCTGTTAGAGGCATTTCGATGCTCATTCAGGCGGACTGCAAGATCTCTGCCTGTCTCGCCTACATATTTCTTGGGACAGAACCCACAGGGGATAGTGTAGACGCCTGCTGTAGAAGTTAGAGGTGTGGGCTGCGTTTCGTAGTGAGGTCTTTGATAGATGATGTGTTTATGGTGGAAACGTTGATGTTACTCATAGCAAGTGCCCGGCGAGTATTCGTGGCAACATCGCCACATGGGAGTACTATGAACTGCTTAGGGGGCTGTTCCATGGGCGGTTTGTTGTGCCTTGAGTCTGCAATCTCGGATGAAGAAAGATGGGAACTGAAGACGTGTAAAGGCTTGTGTTATGTAAGTGCATTCTTCTTCTAGAAAACAAGGGCTGGAGATGCGAAGAGCTCTCAAGAAGCCAATGAGGACTCCTCTCTTAGTGCGGGTGTCTTGGAGTCCTGCCCGCTCTGAGAACCTGCAAATTCATGGCATCCACTGTCTCCTCGGTCAGTAAGCACACTCTCAGGAGCGTACTGACCATCTGCCGGAATGTGCTCTGTTGTTCCGTGGAGTTGATAGTGTTGCAAATAAGATCCGTGAACACCTTGATGAGTGCTACGAGATCCTCCCTGGTGAGGGACTGCTTTGGCGTTGGGTTCGAAACAGTGGATATTATCTGGGCTGTTGTGGTCTGTAGGGACTGCTGAGGGTTGGATTTCTTTATTGTATGCACCGTGGTCTGTTGCTGTATACCAGGTTGGGTAGCCGGGATCTGCTGGTGAGGTGCCAGTTGAGTCTGCAAATCATCTGTGCCGGGTAAGGAGTGCCTGCGTTGTCTTGCTATGGCCGGTGGGGGCTCGTTTAGTGCCGCCTGCTGATCGCATTGACCAGATGTACCCTGCTGACGCCTCCTGTTCCTCTTGTTTCTGTTTCTTCGTTGAGGTAGGGGTGCAGGAGGTTCTTGACCTTGACTCCTGGTTGAGGCTCGAGGGTTGGGAATTCCTGGGCATTGACTTGGGTTAGCTGCTGAGAGATCTGCGGTATGGCAGGATTCTCTGTACCCATCGTTTGCTGAGAGTGATGATCCGTCGTAGGGCCGTAGACGTGGCCCTATGCTGTACCCCGCCTCCGCCTGCTTCACCTCACCTCACTACAGTATATAAGCCACGTCTACGGTCCTATGCTGTACATTCTACAAGATTGATGGACTGAACACATCGACTCCAGGCTGAGGGACTGATTACCTCATACTCCTCCTCTCTTTACGCCTTCCTCTTTGTATTGGACTGATGAAGCCACTGTGTGGCGAAACGTTTCCTGAATAAAGATTCCCATATGCTGCATAAGTGTCTCAATCTTCAACTTGTCGGTTTTTCAAACCATTCATCACATATCCTTACAGTGTTTATCCAGCCAACAATTAATACCAATTGCTCTGGACAACCATTCATTACCAACACCTCTTCTTGGCAAAATGCCACATATAACAGGGCGCCCCCCTTCTTCCTAATTATGTCTATAGCTGTCCTGAACTTTCTAACTAAATCCTCACTTCTACGCTTGCCTACATCATTGCCTCCAGCACTGAGGCAAATAATAGGATTGATCCCATTACCGTTCATGATGTTGTCAAGCCGGCTAACAATGTCCTCCATCCCAGCCCCAGGAAAGCATACCCTCTGTCTCCTACTCCTGTCCTTCAAGCAGAATGCCCTATCCATGTATCTAACCTGGCTATCCCCAACAACAACAATATTCTTACCTTCCTTGTTGTCGTTCGTCGTGACGATCCCAGTAGTCGACTCACATTCGTCGGGTAGCACCGAGAATGCGTTGGAGGTTTCCACAAGAGTTTCTACAGCAGTCTCTTTCTTCTTCATCGTTTCTGGCTTTCCATTCGTCTTCTTGATCGTCAACATCGTTCCCTACTGTCCAGCCACTGACCACGATCCCTTCTTGACCTGAGGACTCGAAACAGGAGGACTAGTACGAATCCTCTTGCTCTCCTCGGTCAATCGCCGTATCTCCATCTTCGCTACCCTCAATTCTTCCTTAAGCTGCTGGTAAAGTTGCTCGATGGAGGGCATCTTGGTTCAGTCCACGGGAGCACACAAGACACTTCTTCACAGAGTTAAGTACAGGTCACCACTGAGTTAAGTATATATATATACTCTCAGGTAAGACCCGTACGGGTGAAAGGGGGAGAGGTGGACAGGGGAAGAATAGTGGGTGAGAGGATGTTTTAAGTTGTAGGAAAAGAGCCAGGGCTTAACCCAGCTGCGTAGCATTATGGGGCTTGGTTGAGGGTCTGGTTCTGGGCTTGGTTGAGCATCGGCTATGGTGCAGCGAGGACTGGACTTGGTCCGGCAATGGTCCAGCAATGGAGGCAAAGGCGCAATTGGGGGCGGCGCCACGCCATCGCAGGTCATTCTGTTGTCTGCCTCTAGGTATGCAAGTGGCGGGGGAGAGGAAGGCCTGAGGTTGGCGGGAAAAGAAAAAAGACGTCGTTAAAGGTCCACACCTGCAGAGGGCAGGAAAGAGTTTAGAGGGAAGATTTATGTGTAAAGAGGGAGTGGGTCAGGGTTGTAGAGAGATTGGAAAAGGTTTAGAGTGTTTTCAGGTCGCCTGATTATTTCGTCTAGGAAGGTTGTCCAGGTGTCTTGGTGAGTTTCGAGTCGGTCAATTTGTCTGTCACTGAGTTTCTTCCAGAATACGTTCAATGCCGGAGTGCCAGTCCTGATGTGGAGAGACTCGCTGGTGGCAAAGTCGTCCCACCTCACTCCTAGCACCCACCGCAGAGCACGATTCTGGATTCGTTGTAGCTTTAGGATGTTCGTTTTGGCAGCGAGTGACAAGCCGAGAGGTGTATAAGAGAGAAGGGGACGGATGAGAGCCTTATATAGATGAAGTTTGGTGTGTGGGTTTGCGCCTCTGAGCTTGTACAGTCGCCCTAGGGCAGAACTGGCCAAGGTTCTTTTAACATTTATGTGGGTGTGTAGTCTGAGTCTGGTGTCTAGGTTTACACCTAAGACTGTGGTGTTGTGAGTTCTGGGGATGGGTGTTCGTGTGGTAGTGGTTCTGAGGTAGACAGGTAGGGGTGGCCGTCCTCTGGGGAAGAAGTAGGTGATTTTGGATTTGGCGGCATTTGTTTTGATTCGCCACAGGATCTCCCATGCACTTATCCTGTCCACCTCACGTTGAGTTCTGAGTGAGAGGTATCTGTTGCGTTCGTGTGTGGTGAGTTGTGTGATGTCGTCAGCGTATGCCAGTGTGAGTGTGTTGTGGTGTGCAGGGTCGGGGATGTCATTTATGTAAAGGATGTACAAGGTGGGGGAGAGGACAGAGCCTTGGGGAACTCCAGCGTGCAGGGTGAAGTGATCAGAGAGACAGTTCCTGAATTTTATTCTCATCAAGCGGCCATCAAGGAAGTTGCTGAGTAACTTTTTGACATTCAGGGGAAGGTCAAAATGATTACACAACTTGTACTTCAGCCCCGAGTGCCAGACCGTGTCGAAGGCTTTCTCCACGTCCTTAGCAACTAGGGCCGTTGCACAGCCTTGGGCCTCATTTATTCGAATATAATTCAGGATAATGTTGAGAGCTGCCTGCGTAGAGCGGTGTTGGCGGAAGCCAAATTGTCGGTCAGTTAGTAGATGGTTTGTCTCTAGGTGCGTCCTTAGTCTGTGATTTATAAGTCTTTCAAATGTCTTCCCAAGGGTCTCCAGTAGACTGATGGGTCTGTAGTTTCTTGGGTCAGTCGGGTCTTTGCCAGGTTTTGGGATGAGTGTGGCTATGGCAGATTTAAATAAGGAGGGGAAGTATCCGGAGGCGAGGCAGGCATTGTAGAGGTCTGTGAGTGCTGAGATGACAGAGTCCGGGAGGTGTCGAAGTATGTAGTGGGATAGTCCTGAAGCTCCTGGGGCTTTGGGAGGAAGCTTCAGGATTAAGTACAGGTTAAGTACAGGTCACCACTCTGTTAAGTACAGGTCACCATTGAGTTAAGTACAGGTCACCACTGAGTTAAGTACAAGTCACCACTGGGATTTATATCAAGAAGTGTAAGCAACAGAAGTTCAGAGGTCATTCTGCAGCTTTATACATCATTAGTAAGGCCTCACCTAGGTTATGCAGCTCAATATTACAGAATGGAAATAAATTCGTTAGAAAACATTCAGCGTAGGATGACTAAATTAATACATAGAACATAAGAACATAACAACATAAGAATGTAGGAACACTGCAGAAGGCCTACTGGGCCACTGGCCCATACGAGGCAGGTCCTTATCAAAACGACCTCTACCTAAAGCTACCCAAGAAATAACTCCCGTACCCAATGACACCAATCAAAGGAAATATAAACACATATGCAGTATAATGTGATCCTTTATTGACAACGTTTCACCCACACAGTGGGCTTTTTCAAGTCACACACAAATCTACCTGGGGTGTATGTATGTATGTATAATGTTCGCCAAGACCATAGCCCTGGCACGGGTCCCAATCTTGCGATGACCCGTCTCTGGCTCCCGATGGAGAAAGGTTTCCACAATGATGCGACGCATGCCACTCAAGCGCCCCTCTGGTCAGTTCTACTGGTGCATCTCATAAGCGACATCATATGTAACTATGGACACTAGCGAGGAGGAGGATATGTCATTATCACAGGTAACAGCTTGTCTGGTTCGTTGACCCCATGGTACACTAGTGTGGCCGCAGTCATCTCTGGGTCCTCTTCGGGAGGGAATATCACCCCTAGTTGCCTGCGGAGTGTCTCAGTAGCTTCGCACTCTAGAAGATAGTGTGTTAGGGGCCGCTGGACAACGTGCTGACAGTACTGGCACATCTCCTCAGCCTTGTCTACCATCATCTTGGCTGTGGGAAAGCCCAAACGAAGCCGATGGATGGCGGTACACTGCGCTCTGGACCAGCTTCTATCATATGGAGGGGGTTCTCCCTGAGTCACTGCTCGGTACCACTGTTGAGATGGGGTATCACCTAAGACCTCCCCCATAAGTTTCGTGGCTCTGGCAGCCACCAGTTTGGTCTGTCGTAGGCTGATTGGAACAGTAATCCCAACATGTGGATAGTCTGTTGCTGCCTTGGCTGCATCATCTGCCGCCTCATTTCCCCGGATGCCAGCATGGCTGGGGATCCAGTTCAATGTCGATCTATTACCTTGAACTTCTAAGGCTGTCATTATGCTCAGGATCGATGTGATGAGGTGAACATTATCCTGTGGTTGAGGATGGGAGAGGGCATTGATTGCAGAGGTGGAATCAACATGTATGACAGGTCGGAGTCGATGTCATAGGGCATGTGACAATGCCTGCTGAATCGCCACCAGCTCAGCTTGAAGGATCGTGCAGTGGTCAGGGAGTCGCCAGCCTTGTGTGTGACCATTGTGGTACAATCCAGCTGCTGCTGTCTTCCTGTCAGGGTCGACAGAACCATCTGTGAAATATACTGCACATGTGCCTCCCTCTGCCAGTGCCATGCTTGTCTCAGCATGATTGCTGAGGGTGTCTTGACTGCAGAGACACTTAGAGATGGGTAGCTGCATGATGAAAACATCGGCTGGATCTGGGCGCCAGGGAGGTGGTGGATGGTACCCAGCAACAGGAAGGTCACAACTCTTCTCACAGAGCAGCTGTACAGGCAGCAGCTTCCGCCCAGCAGCACAAAACGAACGAATCCAGGAGTAGTCCGTGAAGAGCGTGGGATCTTGTGACATGGTTGTTAATATCCGTCTCCTTAGTGGGGTACCTTGCTGCCGGTGCAGAATCGTGGCCACTTTGCAGGCGTTTATGTATCTTACTCTGTCAGCCAAGGAAGCCGGGCCTCAGATCTGAGACATACTGTGTTGGTCCAGATGGGGGCACCAAGCATAGTTCTTATCGCCTGGTTTTGTACGACCTCCACCCTTTGCCTGCTCTGCGGGAAGAGATGAGCTAAAGCCGGTGCACCGTAGTCAATGAGCGAGCGTATAGCTTGTATATAGTACAAGCGAAGTACATCTTTGCTTGCCCCTGCACGGTGCCTCGTCATGGCTCTCATGGCGTTGAGTCTGAGTAGAGCACGTGACCTGACATACTCGGCCTGTTTCTGAAAGGTCAGCTTTTTATCAATGTAGATTCCCAAGTACAGGTAGGAGCCTGTCCACTCAAGTTCTATATCCTGAATACGTAATCTATTCACAGGATCTGGTCCCTTGAAAATCATTGCAAGAGATTTCTCGGCCGAGATCTTGAGGCCTAGTTCCTTGCAAGACTGCGTAATTAGGTCCAAAGCTCTCTGAGCCTGTCGTTCTAAATTGCCTTTCCCATTCACTACTAGTGCAAGATCATCAGCATAGCTGAGGAGCTGTGTACCACTATGAAAGGGAAGGCTCACAAGTTCCTGCATAAGGATGTTAAACAGGGTAGGACTGAGCACACCTCCTTGTGGCGTACCATTTTCCAGGGTTTTAAAGGAAGAGTAGTATCCCTGAAAGCTGACACAGGCCTGCCTGCCCCTAAGGTAGGACTCAATCCAGGCCAGGAGGCGTCCTTTGATTCCCTTCCGAGCTAGTATTGCCAGAATTGCTGTGGGGCTGGCTAGCTCAAATGCCTTCTCAAGGTCGAGGTAAACGACGATACTAGGTTTTTTGTTGCTATCAGCAATCTGGCTTAGTAGAGTGGTTATGCACTCTGCTGTTCCCACTCCTTTGGTGAAGCCAAATATGTGATGAAGCCAAATATGTGAGGGTCCAAGTTTCCATAGGAGGCGGTTTAACACCATCCTCTCAGCAGTCTTGGCTAAGCAGCTGGTCAGCGATATGGGTCTCATACTGCCTGGGTCCTTGGGCTTTGGAATTGGTACGATTGTAGCTTTCTTCCAAGCTGCTGGGAGTGTCCTGGCCCTCCACGACTTGTTAATGACGTCTAGTATGGCCTCCCATCCACTCTGCCCAGCCCGTGCAATCATGGAGTACGTCACATCATCGATGCCCGGGGCAGTGTCACCTGTGTTCTTAATGGCACGTCGGAGTTCCAAGTCCGTGAGGTCTACATCAGTCACATCTTCCGACTCACATGCAGCTTGTATCGTTAGCTGGCGCTGTGGCAGAAGATCCGTCTGTATATTCCGGATGTCCTGTGGGAGCTGAGTGGAGGCTCCCCTGGAAGTGAAAAGCTCCACTAGTTTCTCTGCTTCCTGGGATGGGTTCGGGTGTGCTGGTGGCCTCGGCTTGCTCTTGCCAGTTGTTATGTTGAGCTTGCCCCATATCTCAGATAAGGTGGTGTGATGCCCGAATGTTGAGCACCACTCCAGCCATTTCTCAGTTTTTACTCTGAGAGAGATTCTGCGGGCATGCTGCACAATGGCTCTCAGAGTATTCCTGTTCTCTGACGTAGGGTTACGCCTGTATAGCTTCCTAAAAGAGTTGATGCGGTGGTTCTGCTCCCGCACCTCGTCGTTGTAGAACCACCAGTCTCTTTTGTGAGTGCGTCCTGCGGACTTCTTTGGAATTGCGCACTGTGCTGCCTGGATGAGAACGGTGATTAGCTCCTGTTCAGCCGTATCACAGTCTTCAGATAGAGAGTATGTGGACCACCAGTTATGAAGATAATCCTGGAACACCTTCCACTTGGCCCTCTTTACGTCCCATCTAGGAGGCAGCACAACTGTGGGATTTCCATATAGCGTAAGTGTCTCAATCATCAATCAGGAGATTTTTCTCGACTACCATTCATGTACATCCTCTCAGACTTATACTACCCACTCAAGAACGGATCCTCAACCATAAATCCACCATAAGTTTCAACACTCCACTGCCTGCTGGAACACCCTCTCCGAGCTCCAGCACCTACCTGTCATTACCATCACCGGCTACCTATTGCTGTGATGCCCTCGTCTCTGTCAACACTCGTCTGTCCCCACTTTCTCCTTTCCAGAGAGTCCGTTCTCAGGCAGCTCGCACTAATAATCCTTCTCCAAGAATTGTGTAAATCACGACAGGATTTCTGGAGGAAAATTAGTTAAATGGTTCAGAAAACAGATGAATGAGACACTTGTGCAACACTTAGGTGTGTAGATGAATGGTTCAGAGAACCGACATGTTGATAAATTAGACACATGTGCAACTCTTGGGTATCTTTATTGAGGAAACGTTTCGCCACACAGTGGCTTCATCAGTCCATACAAAGGAGAATCTTGAAGAACAGGAGGAGAATGAGGTAATCAGTCCCTCAACCTTGAGTCGATGTGGTCAGTCCATCAATCTTGAATAGAATACGGCATACGTGCTGAGAAGGAGCTTATAAACCGTTGGCAGGAGAGGTGCAGAAGTCATAGGTCGTGTAACATTTGTTCAATGTCGAAGTAGGTCGTGCCCAAGAATTAGGCAAGCGAAGAATTCCCAAGTATTCTATTCAAGATTGATGGACTGACCACATCGACTCAAGGTTGAGGGACTGATTACCTCATTCTCCTCCTGTTCTTCAAGATTCTCCTTTGTATGGACTGATGAAGCCACTGTGTGGCGAAACGTTTCCTCAATAAAGATACCCAAGAGTTGCACATGTGTCTAATTTATCAACACTTAGGTGTCTCTACCGTGGAAACGTCCACAGTTCTTCATTGGACTGAAGAATCCACTGGTTGGCAAAGCGTTTCCAGATTAAGGATACCCAAATGTTGTACAAGTGTCTAATTTATCAACTTGTCCGTTTTCTGAACTACTTACACACTAGGTCTGTATATGTGTTATTTCTGTATTATATACTTTCTTCAGCATATCTGAAAGTACTGCAGTAAAAGCTGTACAACAGAATATCCTAACCTCTTAATGTTAACTGAGTGAATGTGACCTAACGTAACTAGGTTAAGGCATTGGCTTAAGCCGGTAGGAGACTTGGACCTGCCTCTCATGGGCCAGTAGACCTGCCGCAGTGTACCTTCTTTTTATGTTCTTATGAGTAATTAAATAAGGATGACCTCGGAGTGACTCGAACACCCAGCCTTCTGATCTGGAGTCAGACGCGCTACCATTGCGCCACGAGGCCACATATGGTGCAAATATGTGGGTGACTATATATATACTAAGTGATGGTGTGTGTTGGTCTCGTGCTGGCCAGCTGGGCGCCACGGGTGGGACCAATGTTGCTTTTGTCTTGCCAGCTGTTGTTACTGGTGGTGAGGAAGGTCCGGTTGTGTTAAGGTTGTGGTGGAGAAGTTGTAGCAGGGGTGGGGGAGCTGTGGTAGTAGCTGTGGTAGGAGAAGTTGTAGTAGTAGTTGTAGTAGTAGTTGTAGGACCTTGAGGGTGTGATTTGGTACCGAGGTTATTCCATCGCTGTTGTTTCCTGAGCTGGAGACTGAGTCCTGCCCGCTCTGAGAACCTGCAAATTCATGGCATTCACTGTCTCCTCTTCGGTCAGAAAGCACACTCTCAGGAGAGTACTGACCATCTGCCGGAATGCGCTCTGTTGTTCCGTGGAGTTGATTGTGTTGCAAATAAGATCCGTGAACACCTTGATGAGTGCTACGAGATCCTCCCTGGTGAGGGCCTGCTTTGGAGATGGGTTCGAAACAGTGGATATTATCTGGGCTGCTGTGGTCTGTAGGGACTGCTGAGGGTTGGATTTCTTTATTTTATGCACCGTGGTCTGTTGCTGTATACCAGGCTGAGTAGCCGGGATCTGCTGGTGAGGTGCCAGTTGAGTCTGCAAAGCTCCTGTGCCGGGTAAGGAGTGCCTGCGTTGTCGTGCTATGGCCGGTGGGGGCTCGTTTAGTGCAGCCTGCTGATCGCATTGACCCGATGCACCCTGTTGACGCCTCCTGTTCCTCTTGTTTCTGTTTCTTCGTTGAGGTAGGGGTGCAGGAGGTTCTTGACCTTGACGCCTGGTTGAGGCTTCTAGGGTTGGGAATTCCTGGGCATTGACTTGGTTTAGCTGCTGAGAGATCTGCGGTATGGCAGGGTTCTCTGCACCCATCGTTTGATGATCCGTCGAAGCCTGTTGCCGAGTTTTTGGCGTCTTCCAGACTTCTTGAATTCTGGCGAGCCTCTCGGGGCATCGAGGATTCCAGGCATGGTGTTTCTGCCTGCAGTTCGGGCATTGTGGAGTGGGTGGCGACGCATTTTTCAGCTTGGTGATGCATTCCTCGGTAGGGTGGTGCTGGCTGCAGACACCGCAGATTACTCTGTTCGGACAGAGTGCACCCAGGTGTCCATAACGCTGACACTTGAAACAGCGAACTGGTTCTGCTGTGAAGGTCCTGACATCGTACCTGCCCCAAGAACCGAGGTCCAGCTGGGATGGCAGTGGTCCTACATACTGAATGAGAACCTGTCGGGTTGGTGCGTTGCCTGCCGTCTTTGCCTTGAGACGTTGAGCTGACACCACACTGGGGTGAGCTGCTACTGCCTCGATGGGCATCATCGCAGTGATCACCACCTTCAACATCAACAGGCCTCCCACAGTTGTGCTGCCTCCTAGATGGGACGTAAAGAGGGCCAACTGGAAGGTGTTCCAGGATTATCTTCATAACTGGTGGTCCACATACTCTCTATCTGAAGACTGTGATACGGCTGAACAGGAGCTAATCACTGTTCTCATCCAGGCAGCACAGTGCGCAATTCCAAAGAAGTCCGCAGGACGCACTCACAAAAGAGACTGGTGGTTATACAACGACGAGGTGCGGGAGCAGAACCACCGCATCAACTCTTTTAGGAAGCTATACAGGCGTAACCCTACGGCAGAGAACAGGAATACTCTGAGAGCCATTGTGCAGCATGCGCGCAGAATCTCTCTCAGAGTAAAAACTGAGAAATGGCTGGAGTGGTGCTCAACATTCGGGCATCACACCACCTTATCTGAGATATGGGGCAAGCTCAACATAGCAACTGGCAAGAGCAAGCCGAGGCCACCAGCACACCCGAACCCATCCCAGGAAGCAGAGAAACTAGTGGAGCTTTTCACTTCCAGGGGAGCCTCCACTCAGCTCCCACAGGACATCCGGAATATACAGACGGATCTTCTGCCACAGCGCCAGCTAACGATACAAGCTGCATGTGAGTCGGAAGATGTGACTGATGTAGACCTCACGGACTTGGAACTCCGACGTGCCATTAAGAACACAGGTGACACTGCCCCGGGCATCGATGGTGTGACGTACTCCATGATTGCACGGGCTGGGCAGAGTGGATGGGAGGCCATACTAGACGTCATTAACAAGTCGTGGAGGGCCAGGACACTCCCAGCAGCTTGGAAGAAAGCTACAATCGTACCAATTCCAAAGCCCAAGGACCCAGGCAGTATGAGACCCATATCGCTGACCAGCTGCTTAGCCAAGACTGCTGAGAAGATGGTGTTAAACCGCCTCCTATGGAAACTTGGACCCTTTCATCATCATATATTTGGCTTCACCAAAGGAGTGGGAACAGCAGAGTACATAACCACTCTACTAAGCCAGATTGCTGATAGCAACAAAAAAACTAGTATCGTCGTTTACCTCGACCTTGAGAAGGCATTTGAGCTAGCCAGCCCCACAGCAATTCTGGCAATACTAGCTCGGAAGGGAATCAAAGGACGCCTCCTGGCCTGGATAGAGTCCTACCTTAGGGGCAGGCAGGCCTGTGTCAGCTTTCAGGGACACTACTCTTCCTTTAAAACCCTGGAAAATGGTACGCCACAAGGAGGTGTGCTCAGTCCTACCCTGTTTAACATCCTTATGCAGGAACTTGTGAGCCTTCCCTTTCATAGTGGTACACAGCTCCTCAGCTATGCTGATGATCTTGCACTAGTAGTGAATGGGAAAGGCAATTTAGAACGACAGGCTCAGAGAGCTTTGGACCTAATTATGCAGTCTTGCAAGGAACTAGGCCTCAAGATCTCGGCCGAGAAATCTCTTGCAATGATGTTCAAGGGACCAGATCCTGTGAATAGATTACATATTCAGGATATAGAACTTGAGTGGACAGGCTCCTACCTGTACTTGGGAATCTACATTGATAAAAAGCTGACCTTTCAGAAACAGGCCGAGTATGTCAGGTCACGTGCTCTACTCAGACTCAACGCCATGAGAGCCATGACGAGGCACTGTGCAGGGGCAAGCAAAGATGTACTTCGCTTGTACTATATACAAGCTATACGCTCGCTCATTGACTACGGTGCACCGGCTTTAGCTCATCTCTTCCCGCAGAGCAGGCAAAGGGTGGAGGTCGTACAAAACCAGGCGATAAGAACTATGCTTGGTGCCCCCATCTGGACCAACACAGTATGTCTCAGATCTGAGGCCCGGCTTCCTTCCTTGGCTGACAGAGTAAGATACATAAACGCCTGCAAAGTGGCCACGATTCTGCACCGGCAGCAAGGTACCCCACTAAGGAGACGGTTATTAACAACCATGTCACAAGATCCCACACTCTTCACGGACTACTCCTGGATTCGTTCGTTTTGTGCTGCTGGGCGGAAGCTGCTGCCTGTACAGCTGCTCTGTGAGAAGAGCTGTGACCTTCCTGTTGCTGGGTACCATCCACCACCTCCCTGGCGCCCAGATCCAGCCGATGTTTGCATTATGCAGCTACCCATCTCTAAGTGTCACTGCAGTCAAGACACCCTCAGCAATCATGCTGAGACAAGCATGGCACTGGCAGAGGGAGGCACATGTGCAGTGTATTTCACAGATGGTTCTGTCGACCCTGACAGGAAGAGAGCAGCAGCTGGACTGTACCACAATGGTCACACACAAGGCTGGCGACTCCCTGACCACTGCACGATCCTTCAAGCTGAGCTGGTGGCGATTCAGCAGGCATTGTCACATGCCCTACGACATCGACTCCGACCTGTCATACATGTTGATTCCACCTCTGCAATCAATGCCCTCTCCCATCCTCAACCACAGGATAATGTTCACCTCATCACATCGATCCTGAGCATAATGACAGCCTTAGAAGTTCAGGGTAATAGATCGACATTGAACTGGATCCCCAGCCATGCTGGCATCCGGGGAAATGAGGCGGCAGATGATGCAGCCAAGGCAGCAACAGACTATCCACATGTTGGGATTACTGTCCCAATCAGCCTACGTGGCCAGAGCCACGAAACTTATAGGGGAGGTTTTAGGTGATACCCCATCTCAACAGTGGTACCGAGCAGCGACTCAGGGAGAACCCCCTCCAAATGATAGAAGCTGGTCCAGAGCGCAGTGTACCGCCATCCATCGGCTTCGTTTGGGCTTTCCCACAGCCAAGATGATGGTAGACAAGGCTGAGGAGGAGATGTGCCAGTACTGTCAGCACGTTGTCCAGCGGCCCCTAACACACTATCTTCTAGAGTGCGAAGCTACTGAGACACTCCGCAGGCAACTAGGGGTGATATTCCCTTCCGAAGAGGACCCAGAGATGACTGCGGCCACACTAGTGTACCATGGGGTCAACGAACCAGACAAGCTGTTACCTGTGATAATGACATATCCTCCTCCTCGCTAGTGTCCATAGTTACATATGATGTCGCTTATGAGATGCACCAGTAGAACTGACCAGAGGGGCGCTTGAGCGGCATGCGTCACATCATTGTGGAAACCTTTCTCCATCGGGAGCCAGAGACGGGTCATCGCAAGATTGGGACCCGTGCCAGGACTATGGTCTTGGCGAACATTATACATACACTGGAATGTTGTGCCTTCCAGCAGCTTCCTTAGCCTAGTGAAGACTGATTGAAGATCAGGAACCGAAGATCAGAATCCGAAGAATTATCTTCAGTCACTCTTCGCTGTGTTGGACTGAGGAAACGATGTCAGGAAAAAAAAGTCTCAATTTTGGCTAAGAAAAAAGTTACTGAAAAAAGTCAGATTTTATATAGATTAGGTTAGGCTGTGACTTTTTTCCTGGAGCCGAAGAAGTCAGTGGCTAGTAAAACGTTCCCACAAGATAGCCAAGTGTTACACATGTCTGTAATTCATCAATAAAGATTCCCATAAGTGTCTCAATCTTCAACTTTTCGGTTTTCAAAACCATTTAGTTGGAGAGTGTCAGTTTCTCAGCCTGGAGGTCAGCTCCATGGTGTGGAAAATCTGGCCGAGATGAGGTAACCAGTTCCTCAGTCTTGGCACAGGTCTTCAGTACCGTAGTCTCTTGCAAGTTTCTAAATCATCTTATATCTGGTTTTAATAACAAAGACTATTAATACAAAGCATTTCTCATTGTTTTTATTTGTAGAATTCAGCATAAACGCTGGTAAGTGCCACCAATACATAGAACTACAACGTCAATAAGAGGAATACATACAACAGAAGCATAGATAGAGCAATACTAACCTCAATAATAGCATCAAAACATGTTACATAGCTGCTAGCAGTATTGTCAGCATAAGCAGTAAAACACGTATTAGAAGCCTCAACAGTAACAGTGCTGACAGCATCAATATCAGCAGTGTCAGTAGCATAAAAGCAGTGTCAGCAGCATCAACACACACAATCCACACCACCAAAAAACGTACGATATTTGTGTGGTTTGTTCTCAGGGTCGGAACAGCAGCGCTTCTTACCCTCTATAACAATATGATGGTCAGTACAGTCAGACCTGTAACACAACACATTTTGTTATGAGTCATTCTATTTTATCCACCTACTGATAAACACACATACAGCCATCAATATCCACCTATCACCATTGATGTACACTAAATGGATTGATTACCTACTGATCGTAGCATGTGATTCCTATAAGCAAATATTAAAGCGATAAGCAAAACTTTCTCTAATTAAGGTTTCTTGTTTTATCTGTCATTAAAATGTAATCAGTCGTACATTTACACACTAAATCCTACTAAAAATAATTTACTGTGAAAATAACACTTACTCTTCGGCACATTCGTCTCCACATCTGCTCGTCAAGCACGAATGTACGGTGCACATAGTATAGTGAGTGCACGAATTAAACCACATACATATTTTGTTGCAGCGGATGGGGAAGTAGACGTGTGGCAGCCACTTTACAAGACCTGGAGCAGTGGTAGTTGTTTGTTCTTGGGGAAGACTCGGAGGTTCCAGGATTAAGGAGTCGTTGCTGGCCAGGTGTTGTGTATTGGATG
>NW_027198974.1:0-37263 GCF_038502225.1 Cherax quadricarinatus
GGTAGTACCTCCCTCGGTGGTTGTTGTCTACCAACCTACTACCACAGGACGGTAGTACCTCCCTGGGTGGTTGTTGTCTACCAACCTACTACCACAGGACGGTAGTACCTCCCTGGGTGGTTGTTGTCTACCAACCTACTACCACAGGACGGTAGTACCTCCCTGGGTGGTTGTTGTCTACCAACCTACTACCACAGGACGGTAGTACCTCCCTGGGTGGTTGTTGTCTACCAACCTACTACCACAGGACGGTAGTACCTCCCTGGGTGGTTGTTGTCTACCAACCTACTACCACAGGACGGTAGTACCTCCCTGGGTGGTTGTTGTCTACCAACCTACTACCACAGGACGGTAGTACCTCCCTGGGTGGTTGCTGTCTACCAACCTACTACCACAGGACGGTAGTACCTCCCTGGGTGGTTGTTGTCTACCAACCTACTACCACAGGACGGTAGTACCTCCCTGGGTGGTTGTTGTCTACCAACCTACTACCACAGGACGGTAGTACCTCCCTGGGTGGTTGTTGTCTACCAACCTACTACCACAGGACGGTAGTACCTCCCTGGGTGGTTGTTGTCTACCAACCTACTACCACAGGACGGTAGTACCTCCCTGGGTGGTTGTTGTCTACCAACCTACTACCACAGGACGGTAGTACCTCCCTGGGTGGTTGTTGTCTACCAACCTACTACCACAGGACGGTAGTACCTCCCTGGGTGGTTGTTGTCTACCAACCTACTACCACAGGACGGTAGTACCTCCCTGGGTGGTTGTTGTCTACCAACCTACTACCACAGGACGGTAGTACCTCCCTGGGTGGTTGTTGTCTACCAACCTACTACCACAGGACGGTAGTACCTCCCTGGGTGGTTGTTGTCTACCAACCTACTACCACAGGACGGTAGTACCTCCCTGGGTGGTTGTTGTCTACCAACCTACTACCACAGGACGGTAGTACCTCCCTGGGTGGTTGTTGTCTACCAACCTACTACCACAGGACGGTAGTACCTCCCTGGGTGGTTGTTGTCTACCAACCTACTACCACAGGACGGTAGTACCTCCCTGGGTGGTTGTTGTCTACCAACCTACTACCACAGGACGGTAGTACCTCCCTGGGTGGTTGTTGTCTACCAACCTACTACCACAGGACGGTAGTACCTCCCTGGGTGGTTGTTGTCTACCAACCTACTACCACAGGACGGTAGTACCTCCCTGGGTGGTTGTTGTCTACCAACCTACTACCACAGGACGGTAGTACCTCCCTGGGTGGTTGTTGTCTACCAACCTACTACCACAGGACGGTAGTACCTCCCTGGGTGGTTGTTGCTTACCAACCTACTACCACAGGACGGTAGTACCCCCCTGGGTGGTTGTTGCTTACCAACCTACTACCACAGGACGGTAGTACCCCCCTGGGTGGTTGTTGCTTACCAACCTACTACCACAGGACGGTAGTACCTCCCTGGGTGGTTGCTGTCTACCAACCTACTACCACAGGACGGTAGTACTGTCTACCAACCTACTACCACAGGACGGTAGTACCTCCCTGGGTGGTTGTTGTCTACCAACCTACTACCACAGGACGGTAGTACCTCCCTGGGTGGTTGTTGTCTACCAACCTACTACCACAGGACGGTAGTACCTCCCTGGGTGGTTGTTGTCTACCAACCTACTACCACAGGACGGTAGTACCTCCCTGGGTGGTTGTTGTCTACCAACCTACTACAACAGGACGGTATTACCTCCCTGGGTGGTTGTTGTCTAACAACCTACTACCTCAGGACTTTAGTACCTCCCTGGGTGGTTGTTGTCTACCAGCTTACTATCAGAGGACGGTATTACCTCCCTGGATGGTTGTTGTCTACCAACCTACTACCACAGGACGGTAGTACCTCCCTGGGTGGTTGTTTTCTACCATCCTACTACCACAGGACGGTATACCAACCTACTACCACAGGACGGTAGTACCTCCCTGGGTGGTTGTTGTCTACCAACCTACTACCACAGGACGGTAGTACCTCCCTGGGTGGTTGTTGTCTACCAACCTACTACCACAGGACGGTAGTACCTCCCTGGGTGGTTGTTGTCTACCAACCTACTACCACAGGACGGTAGTACCTCCCTGGGTGGTTGTTGTCTACCAACCTACTACCACAGGACGGTAGTACCTCCCTGGGTGGTTGTTGTCTACCAACCTACTACCACAGGACGGTAGTACCTCCCTGGGTGGTTGTTGTCTACCAACCTACTACCACAGGACGGTAGTACCTCCCTGGGTGGTTGTTGTCTACCAACCTACTACCACAGGACGGTAGTACCTCCCTGGGTGGTTGTTGTCTACCAACCTACTACCACAGGACGGTAGTACCTCCCTGGGTGGTTGTTGTCTACCAACCTACTACCACAGGACGGTAGTACCTCCCTGGGTGGTTGTTGTCTACCAACCTACTACCACAGGACGGTAGTACCTCCCTGGGTGGTTGTTGTCTACCAACCTACTACCACAGGACGGTAGTACCTCCCTGGGTGGTTGTTGTCTACCAACCTACTACCACAGGACGGTAGTACCTCCCTGGGTGGTTGTTGTCTACCAACCTACTACCACAGGACGGTAGTACCTCCCTGGGTGGTTGTTGTCTACCAACCTACTACCACAGGACGGTAGTACCTCCCTGGGTGGTTGTTGTCTACCAACCTACTACCACAGGACGGTAGTACCTCCCTGGGTGGTTGTTGTCTACCAACCTACTACCACAGGACGGTAGTACCTCCCTGGGTGGTTGTTGTCTACCAACCTACTACTACGGTAGTCCCTGGGTGGTTGTTGTCTACCAACCTACTACCACAGGACGGTAGTACCTCCCTGGGTGGTTGTTGTCTACCAACCTACTACCACAGGACGGTAGTACCTCCCTGGGTGGTTGTTGTCTACCAACCTACTACCACAGGACGGTAGTACCTCCCTGGGTGGTTGTTGTCTACCAACCTACTACCACAGGACGGTAGTACCTCCCTGGGTGGTTGTTGTCTACCAACCTACTACCACAGGACGGTAGTACCTCCCTGGGTGGTTGTTGTCTACCAACCTACTACCACAGGACGGTAGTACCTCCCTGGGTGGTTGTTGTCTACCAACCTACTACCACAGGACGGTAGTACCTCCCTGGGTGGTTGTTGTCTACCAACCTACTACCACAGGACGGTAGTACCTCCCTGGGTGGTTGTTGTCTACCAACCTACTACCACAGGACGGTAGTACCTCCCTGGGTGGTTGTTGTCTACCAACCTACTACCACAGGACGGTAGTACCTCCCTGGGTGGTTGTTGTCTACCAACCTACTACCACAGGACGGTAGTACCTCCCTGGGTGGTTGTTGTCTACCAACCTACTACCACAGGACGGTAGCACCTCCCTGGGTGGTTGTTGTCTACCTACTACCACAGGACGGTAGTACCTCCCTGGGTGGTTGCTGTCTACCAACCTACTACCACAGGACGGTAGTACCTCCCTGGGTGGTTGTTGTCTACCAACCTACTACCACAGGACGGTAGTACCTCCCTGGGTGGTTGTTGTCTACCAACCTACTACCACAGGACGGTAGTACCTCCCTGGGTGGTTGTTGTCTACCAACCTACTACCACAGGACGGTAGTACCACCCCTGGGTGGTTGTTGTCTACCAACCTACTACCACAGGACGGTAGTACCTCCCTGGGTGGTTGTTGTCTACCAACCTACTACCACAGGACGGTAGTACCTCCCTGGGTGGTTGTTGTCTACCAACCTACTACCACAGGACGGTAGTACCTCCCTGGGTGGTTGTTGTCTACCAACCTACTACCACAGGACGGTAGTACCTCCCTGGGTGGTTGTTGTCTACCAACCTACTACCACAGGACGGTAGTACCTCCCTGGGTGGTTGTTGTCTACCAACCTACTACCACAGGACGGTAGTACCTCCCTGGGTGGTTGTTGTCTACCAACCTACTACCACAGGACGGTAGTACCTCCCTGGGTGGTTGTTGTCTACCAACCTACTACCACAGGACGGTAGTACCTCCCTGGGTGGTTGTTGTCTACCAACCTACTACCACAGGACGGTAGTACCTCCCTGGGTGGTCCTGTCTACCAACCTACTACCACAGGACGGTAGTACCTCCCTGGGTGGTTGTTGTCTAACAGCCTACTACCACAGGACGGTAGTACCTCCCTGGGTGGTTGTTGTCTACCAACCTACTACCACAGGACGGTAGTACCTCCCTGGGTGGTTGTTGTCTACCAACCTACTACCACAGGACGGTAGTACCTCCCTGGGTGGTTGTTGTCTACCAACCTACTACCACAGGACGGTAGTACCTCCCTGGGTGGTTGTTGTCTACCAACCTACTACCACAGGACGGTAGTACCTCCCTGGGTGGTTGTTGTCTACCAACCTACTACCACAGGACGGTAGTACCTCCCTGGGAGTTCCAGCAGCTGGTGTGCGGATGTACCTGCACGAGATAACTGGTCACATGCTATTGAAGGTGCACTTCGACTCTCCAGTTCGACCTGCAGCGTCGAGGAAAAGATTCCCGCCATAATCCATGTCTTCAAGACCACCGAGGCTTCCGTCACAGGTCCATTAGCGACAGCAACTGCGTCATGAGGGCCACTAACTCTGTGAAGGCCACGATGATTAATCAGGGTACAGCAAGTGCCCTTGTATACCTCAGCCTATAAAGAATTAGACAAGTGCAACATTTGGGAATCTTGATTTGATGTTTCGCCCTCCAGAAGCTTTATCAAAACAATAGAAGGATTGTGGTTCAGATTCTCCAAGACTACGGTACTCTTAACTATCTTTAAGGTGAGATATTAATTACCTTATCTTTTCTGTTGTACTGATAAATCCTCTAGATCGCGAAACGTCTATAAATAAAAGATACCCAGATGGTGCACATTTGTCTAATTCTTCATCTTGTGGGTACTGTGTACCATTAATGTACAACCTCAGCCTATACCCACTGGAAGGCTTCTCGGTACACAGTGTGTGTACCGATGAAGGTAGGCAGAGACTAGTGCTCATACCAGAGGATATACGACGTGGACATGCTGGTGACGTCCCAGTTCCTGGGGCAGAATCCTGGGTATCCTGCCCACAGAAGGAAAGAGCCTTCGTCTGCTGCATCTCCTTTATCTGAAGTCAGTATGTAAGTACAAATATTCCTGTTTTTCTTCAGATTCACCAACTCTAAGGCTGAGGGACTGATTACCTCGTTTCTCGTATATAATCCTACTTTCTTCACATTATGTCCTTGTATTGATAAAGCCACTGGATGACGAAATGTTTGAAAATAAAGATACCCAGATGTTGCACATCTAATTCTACGCCTTGGCTGGTCGAAGACAGACAGAAGTTGACAGAGGATCGAGCCTCCACCACTTTTCTTACATCATTCCTGGTGTTTCCTACCCTGCTAACTACCCCCTCCATCCCAGCCCTAGAAACATACCCTTTGTCGCCTTTTCATATATGTAATACAAACAGAATCGTCTATAATATATCCAGTTTAAGTCTAATTTGGAAAACCCAACATGAACAAGTAGGTAGAAATGGTTCTGAGAAGGACGTGCCTTGTATGGGCTAGTAAGCCTTCTGCAGTGCTCCTCCATTCTTATGTTCTTATTAGTGGCTTTCAGTATTCTCTATTCTTCACATATAATCCTTTTTAATAAATTTGCAGTCGTGGCTGTCATCCTCTGGTTTGTAGCAGCATCTTTTTCTCCTAAGAGGCTGCATCTCCCTCCTAATCAATCTCTCAGTTCGTCAATCTGTCAGTGTCAGTCAATCTGTGTCTATCAGTCACCTCTGTGTCAGTCAGTGTCAGTCTGTGTCTGTCAGCCAGTCTGTGTCAGCCAATCAGTGTCTGTCAGCCAGTGTCAGTCAATCTGAGTCTATCAGTCACCTCTGTGTCAGTCAGTGTCAGTGTCAGCCAGTCAGTCTGTGTCAGCCTGTCAGTCTGTGTCAGCCTGTCAGTCTGTGTCAGCCTGTCAGTCTGTGTCGGTCAGTCTCACCATCCTAACTGCTTCCCTTCTTCCATCTCTTAGACATCTCCCCCACCCCCTTTCAAAACCATTCCTCATACCCCCACTGCCACAGAAGCTACCCTCCCCCACACAAGCTACCCCCCTCATCCCCTCTTCTGACATGCCCTCAGGGTCAGCTGCAATTAGAGGATCAATTGCAGCACCGTCTATGCAATCAAGCGAATAATTGGATTTAAACCGAAGGCTTCCGCGAGCCACAGGTAGCTGAGACCTGGTCCTTACCTTAGCTAGGGGAGGGGAGAGGGGAGAGAGAGGGGGGAAAGGGGAGAGAGGGTAAGGAGGACTAGAATTTTTTGAGTGGGGGTCTGTGGTGTGGGTTTTATGGTTGTAATGGGGTAGTAGTTGGGCTGAAGAGGTGAAGGATGGTAGCTGTGGCTTTGGTGGGTAGTAGTAGTGGTTTTGGTGATGGGGTAGTAGCAGTGGTTTTGGAAGTAGCAGTGGTTTTGGTGGGGTAGTAGCAGTGTTTTCGGTGGGGGTAGTAGCAGTGTTTTCGGTGGGGGTAGTAGCAGTGTTTTCGGTGGGGGTAGTAGCAGTGGTTTTGGAAGGTAGTAGCAGTGGTTTTGGAGGGTAGTAGCAGTGGTTTTGGAGGGTAGTAGCAGTGGTTTTGGAGGGTAGTAACAGTGGTTTTGGGGGTAGCAGTGGTTTTGGTGACAGGGTAGCAGTGGTTTTGAGGTCGTAGTAGCAGTGGTTTTGGTGGGGGTAGTAGCAGTGGTTTTGGGGTAGTAGCAGTGGTTTGGGTGGGGGTAGCAGCAGTGGTTTTGGTGGGGGTAGTAGTAGTGGTTTTGGTAGGGTAGTAGCAATGGTTTTGGTAGGGTAGTAGCAGTGATTTTGGTGGGAGTAGTAGCAGTGGTTTTGGTGGGGTAGTAGCCGTGGTTTTGGTGGGGGTAGTAACAGTGTTTTTGGTGGGGGTAGTAGCAGTGGTTTTGGTTGGGGGAGTAGCAGTGGTTTTGGTTGGGGGAGTAGCAGTGGTTTTAGGGGGAGTAGCAGTGGTTTTAGGGGGAGTAGCAGTGGTTTTAGGGGGAGTAGCAGTGGTTTTGGTGGGGGTAGCAACAGTGTTTTTGGTGGGGGTAGTAGTAGTGGTTTTGGGGGAGTAGCAGTGGTTTTGGTGGGGGTAGCAGTGGTTTTGGTGGGGGTAGTAGCAGTGGTTCTGGTGGGAGTAGCAGTGGTTTTGGTGGGGGTAGCAGTGGTTCTGGTGGGAGTAGCAGTGGTTTTGGTGGGGGTAGTAGCAGTGAAAGGGAGGAAAGAGGGAGGGGGAAAGAGGAAGAAAGAGGAAGGGGAAAAGAGGGGGGAGGGGGGGAGGAAAGAGGGCGGGGGAAAGAGGAAGAAAGAGGAAGGGGAAAAAAGAGGTGGAGAGGGTGCAGGAAAGAGGTAGGGGGAAAGAGGAAGAAAGAGGAAGGGGAAAAGAGGGGGGGAGAGGGGGCAGGAAAGAGGGAGGGGGAAAGAGGAAGAAAGAGGAAGGGGAAAAGAGGGGGGGAGAGGGGGGAGGGAGGGTGTGTGTTTTGGGTCAGCTTCTGGTACGTGAATAGCGACGACGTGATAGATTAATTTTCTGCCTCGTTGATTCATAAATGACGGAGAGGTCCTTGATGGTGAGAGGTTCTTGATGAGAGGTCCTTGATGGTGAGAGAGGTCCTTGATGGTGAGAGAGGTCCTTGATGGTGAGAGAGGTCCTTGATGGTGAGAGAGGTCCTTGATGGTGAGAGAGGTCCTTGATGGTGAGAGAGGTCCTTGATGGTGAGAGAGGTCCTTGATGGTGAGAGAGGTCCTTGATGGTGAGAGAGGTCCTTGATGGCGAGAGAGGTCCTTGATGGTGAGAGAGGTCCTTGATGGTGAGAGGTCCTTGGTGAGAGAGGTCCTTGATGGTGAGAGAGGTCCTTGGTGAGAGAGGTCCTTGATTGTGAGAGAGGTCCTTGATTGTGAGAGAGGTCCTTGGTGAGAGGTCCTTGATGGTGAGAGAGGTCCTTGATGGTGAGAGAGGTCCTTGATGGTGAGAGAGGTTCTTGATGGTGAGGGAGGTCCTTGATGGTGAGAGGTCCTTGGTGAGGGAGGTCCTTGATGGTGAGGGAGGTCCTTGGTGAGAGAGGTCCTTGATGGTGAGGGAGGTCCTTGATGGTGAGAGGTCCTTGGTGAGAGGTTCCTGGTGAGAGGTTCTTGATGGTGAGAGAGGTCCTTGATGGTGAGGTCCTTGATGGTGAGAGAGGTCCTTGATGGCGAGGGAGGTCCATGATGATGAGGGAGATCTTTGATGGTGAGAGAGGTCCTTGATGGCGAGAGAGGTCCTTGATGGCGAGGGAGGTCCTTGATGGTGAGGGAGATCCTTGATGGTGAGGGAGATCCTTGATGGTGAGGGAGGTCTTTGATGGTGAGAGAGGTCCTTGATGGTGAGAGAAGTCCTTGATGGTGAGAGAGGTCCTTGATGGTGAGAGAGGTCCTTGATGGTGAGAGATCGTTGATGGTGAGAGAGATCGTTGATGGTGAGAGAGGTCCTTGATGGTGAGAGGTCCTTAATGGTGATGGAGATTGGTCCTTTATGGTGAGGGAGAGGGGATCTTGATGATGAGGAAAGGGTTCCTTGTTGTGGAAAGGGTGGCCCTTGGTGAGAGGTGAAGAAGGGTGTCCTTGATGGTAAAAGGAATTCTTGGTGTGGTAGATGGGGTCCTTGAAGTATGCGGGATGTCCTTAATGCAGAGAGGACCCTTGATGCAGAAAGGGTCCTTGATGCAGAAAGGGTCCTTGATGTAGAAAAGGTCCTTGATGCAGAAAGTTCTCGATGTAGAAGGGGCCCTTGATGTAGAAGGGATCCTTGATGTACAAGGGTTCTTAACATAGAGGGGTCCTTTGATGTAGAAGGGGTCCTTGACGTGGAGGGGGATCCTTGAAGGGGTCCTTGGCATAGGTGGGGGTCCTTGATGTAGAAGGGGCCATTGACGTAGATGGGGTCCTTAACGTAGAAGGTGCCCTTGACGTAGAAGAAGCCCTTGACGTAGAAGGTGCCCTTGACGTAGAAGGGGCCCTTGGCATAGAAGGGGGACCTTCATATAGGAAGGGTCCCTGAAGGATCAACACCTTGATCCTCTGGTCTTCCTAACAGTAACAACCAGTGTACCTAACCTAACCTAACCTTACCTAACCTAACCTTACCTAACCTAACCTAACCTTACCTAACCTAACCTAACCTTACCTAACCAAACCTTACCTAACCTAACCTTACCTAACCTTACCTAACCTAACCTAACCTTACCTAACCTAACCTTACCTAACCTAACCTAACCTTACCTAACCTAACCTTACCTAACCTAACCTTACCTAACCTAACCTTACCTAACCTTACCTAACCTAACCTTACCTAACCTAACCTTACCTAACCTAACCTTACCTAACCTTACCTAACCTAACCTTACCTTACCTACCCTAACCTTACCTTACCTACCCTAACCTCTGATATACTTTCATGAATTCAGAGAGCCCGGGCTTGGGCCAGGCTTGCCTGGTCAACCAGGCTGCTGTTGGAAGCTTGCTGCCCCGTATGTCCATCACAGCCTGGTTCATCTGGCACCTGGAGATGATACTTATCCAGTTTCCACTTTCGAACTTCTACACTTGTTTCAGCAGTGTTTGATATCTTCTGGTAAGATGCTGAATAATCTGGGCCCACGGATGTTGATACTGTGTTCTCTTATCGTCCCTATGGCACCCGCGCTTTTCACTGTGTTTATTTTGCAATTAGAAGCAACAAGTATACTTATAAACAGGTACTAACATACCACAATATATTAACTAACGTTAATATTAACCACAATTAAATTACTAATGCCAGAAGACTTAAAAAAAAAATCCCGAGGTCCCAACAGACACCTGGGTAATTGTAAAGTTCACCGAGGTCCCAACAGGCAGAGGAGTTACATGGATAATGTCAGAGCACCTCGCCTTCAAAGACCACAACAATGTATCTACCTCATCTGCTAGGAAAATGATAGGATGGATAATGAGAACCTTCAAAATTAGGGACTCCAAGCCCGTGATTCTCTTCAAATCGCTTGTGTTCTCTAGGCTGGAATACGGCTGTACACTAACAGCCCCCTTCAAGGCTGGCGACATTGCAGACCTGGAGAGTGTACAAAGAACTTTCACGGCACATGTAAGTGCGATAATGCACCTAAACTACTGGGAACGGTTGAAGGTTCTTGATCTGTATTCCCTGGAACGCAGGCGAGAGAGATACATGATAATATACACTTGGAAGGTCCTGGAGGGATTGGTACCAAACTTGCACACGAAAATCACTCCATATGAAAGCAAAAGACTCGGCAGGAGATGCAACATTCCCCCGATGAAAAGCAGGGGCGCCACAAGAACACTGAGAGACATCACAGTAAGTGTCAGGGGACCAAGATTGTTCAACTGCCTCCCAGCATACATAAGGGGGATTATCAATAGACCCCTGGCTGTCTTCAAGAAGGCACTGGACAAGCACCTAAAGTCAGTACCTGACCAACTGGGGCTGTGGTTCGTACGTCAGCTTGCGTGCGGCCAGCAGTAACAGCCTGATCCACCATGAGGCCTGGTCTCAGACCGGGCCGAGGGGGCGTTGACCCCCTGAAACTCCCTCTATGTAAACTCCAGGTAAACAGTCTTAGAGTGGTAAGTTAAACCTCAAGGATGTTGGCAAAATTTATACGCTGCTTCAGAAATAGGTATGATCGTGCTATGAAGGCCAGACACGAGTAGAATTTTTAGTAGTACGATGAGACGATCAGTCCCTCACCCCTGGAAGGTCGTCAGTCCCTCACCCTTGGAAGGTCGTCAGTCCCTCAACCTTGGAAGGTCGTCAGTCCCTCACCCTTGGAAGGTCGTCAGTCCCTCAACCTTGGAAGGTCGTCAGTCCCTCAACTTTCGAATGTCGTCAGTCCCTTACCCTTGGAAGGTCGTCAGTCCCCCACCCTTGGAAGGTCGTCAGTCCCTCACCCTTGGAAGGTCGTCAGTCCCTTACCCTTGGAAGGTCGTCAGTCCCTCAACCTTGGAAGGTCGTCAGTCCCTTACCCTTGGAATGTCGTCAGTCCCTCACCCTTGGAATGTCGTCAGTCCCTTACCCTTGGAATGTCGCCAGTCCCTTACCCTTGGAATGTCGTCAGTCCCTTACCCTTGGAGTGTCGTCAGTCCCTTACCCTCGGAAGGTCGTCAGTCCCTTACCCTTGGAAGGTCGTCAGTCCCTCACCCTTGGAAGGTCGTCAGTCCCTCACCCTTGGAATGTCGTCAGTCCCTTACCCTTGGAAGGTCGTCAGTCCCTCACCCTTAGAAGGTCGTCAGTCCCTCACCCTTGGAAGGTCGTCAGTCCCTCACACTTGGAAGGTCGTCAGTCCCTCACACTTGGAAGGTCGCCAGTCCCTCACCCTTGGAAGGTCGTCAGTCCCTCACCCTCGGAAGGTCGTCAGTCCCTCACCCTTGGAAGGTCGTCAGTCCCTTACCCTTGGAAGGTCGTCAGTCCCTCACCCTTGGAAGGTCGTCAGTCCCTCAGCCTTGGAATGTCGTCAGTCCCTTACCCTTGGAAGGTCGTCAGTCCCTCACCCTTGGAAGGCCGTCAGTCCCTCACCCTTGGAAGGTCGTCAGTCCCTCACCCTTGGAAGGTCGTCAGTCCTTCACACTTGGAAGGTCGCCAGTCCCTCACCCTTGGAAGGTCGTCAGTCCCTCACCCTCGGAAGGTCGTCAGTCCCTCACAATTGGAAGGTCGTCAGTCCCTCACCCTCGGAAGGTCGTCAGTCCCTCACACTTGGAAGGTCGTCAGTCCCTCACACTTGGAAGGTCGCCAGTCCCTCACCCTTGGAAGGTCGTCAGTCCCTCACCCTCGGAAGGTCGTCAGTCCCTCACCCTTGGAAGGTCGTCAGTCCCTTACCCTTGGAAGGTCGTCAGTCCCTCACCCTTGGAAGGTCGTCAGTCCCTCAGCCTTGGAATGTCGTCAGTCCCTTACCCTTGGAAGGTCGTCAGTCCCTCACCCTTGGAAGGCCGTCAGTCCCTCACCCTTGGAAGGTCGTCAGTCCCTCACCCTTGGAAGGTCGTCAGTCCTTCACACTTGGAAGGTCGCCAGTCCCTCACCCTTGGAAGGTCGTCAGTCCCTCACCCTCGGAAGGTCGTCAGTCCCTCACAATTGGAAGGTCGTCAGTCCCTCACCCTCGGAAGGTCGTCAGTCCCTCACACTTGGAAGGTCGTCAGTCCCTCACACTTGGAAGGTCGTCAGTCCCTCAACCTTGGAAGGTCGTCAGTCCCTCAACCTTGGAAGGTCGTCAGTCCCTCACCCTTGGAAGGTCGTCAGTCCCTCACACTTGGAAGGTCGTCAGTCCCTCAACCTTGGAAGGTTGTCAGTCCATCAACCTTGGAAGGTCGTCAGTCCCTTACCCTTGGAAAGTCGTCAGTCCCTCACCCTTGGAAGGTCGTCAGTCCCTCAGCCTTGGAATGTCGTCAGTCCCTTACCCTTGGAAGGTCGTCAGTCCCTCACCCTTGGAAGGTCGTCAGTCCGTCACCCTTGGAAGGTCGTCAGTCCATCACCCTTGGAAGGTCGTCAGTCCCTCACACTTGGAAGGTCGTCAGTCCCTCAACCTTGGAAGGTCGTCAGTCCCTCAACCTTGGAAGGTCGTCAGTCCCTCAACCTTGGAAGGTCGTCAGTCCCTCACACTTGGAAGGTCGTCAGTCCCTCAACCTTGGAAGGTCGTCAGTCCCTCAACCTTGGAAGGTCGTCAGTCCCTCACACTTGGAAGGTCGTCAGTCCCTCAACCTTGGAAGGTCGTCAGTCCCTCAACCTTGGAAGGTCGACAGTCCCTCAACCTTGGAAGGTCGACAGTCCCTCAACCTTGGAAGGTCGACAGTCCCTCACACTTGGAAAGTCGTCAATCCCTCAGCCTTGGAAGATCGTCAGTCTCTCACCCTTGGAAGGTCGTGAGTCCCTCAACCTTGGAAGGTCGTTAGTCTCTCACCCTTGGAAGGTCGTCAGTCTCTCACCCTTGGAAGGTCGTGAGTCCCTCAGCCTTGAAAGGAGGCGATCACTCCCTCAGACTTGTTGAATTTATAGGAGACGATGGATGACTAAGTAGCGTGAAGTAATCAGTCCCCTGGGGGACCGATTTTCTCAAACTAGCACCTACCCTGCGGATACTAGGACCACAGTAGTAGTAACTAGCAGTGTCTGACAGCACATAATAGTGACAGATTTATGTTGGGTACGAGAGGGTACTGTGCTTAGTTGTGTAACAAATTACCATGATGGTACCATCACTGGAAAGGGTACAGTGCTACCATGATGGTACCATCACTGGAGAGGGTACAGTGCAATCATGATGGTACCATCACTGGAGAAAGTACAGTGCTAGCAGGATGGTACCATCACTGGAGAAAGTACAGTGCTAGCAGGATGGTACCATCACTGGAGAGGGTACAGTGCTACCATGATGGTACCATCACTGGAGAGGGTACAGTACTACCATGATGGTACCATCACTGGAGAGGGTACAATGCTACCATGATGGTACCATCACTGGAGAGGGTACAGTGCTACCATGATGGTACCATCTGGAGAGGGTACAGTACTACCATGATGGTACCATCACTGGAGAGGGTACAGTGCTACCATGATGGTACCATCACTGGAGAGGGTACAGTGCTACCAGGATGGTACCATCACTGTAGAGGGTACAGTGCAATCATGATGGTACCATCACTGGAGAAAGTACAGTGCTAGCAGGATGGTACCATCACTGGAGAGGGTACAGTGCTACCATGATGGTACCATCACTGGAAAGGGTACAGTGCTACCATGATGGTACCATCTGGAGAGGGTACAGTGCTACCATGATGGTACCATCACCGGAGAGGGTACAGTGCTATCATGATGGTACCATCACTGGAGAAGGTACAGTGCTACCATGATGGTACCATCACCGGAGAGGGTACAGTGCTACCATGATGGTACCATCACTGGAAAGGGTACAGTGCTACCATGATGGTACCATCACAGGAGAAGGTACAGTGCTAGCATGATGGTACCATCACTGGAAAGGGTACAGTACTACCATGATGGTACCATCACTGGAAAGGGTACAGTACTACCATGATGGTACCATCACTGGAGAGGGTACAGTACTACCATGATGGTACCATCACTGGAAAGGGTACAGTACTACCATGATGGTACCATCACAGGAGAAGGTACAGTGCTACCATGATGGTACCATCACTGGAAAGGGTACAGTGCTACCATGATGGTACCATCACTGGAGAGGGTACAGTGCTACCATGATGGTACCATCACTGGAGAGGGTACAGTACTACCATGATGGTACCATCACTGGAGAGGGTACAGTACTACCATGATGGTACCATCACTGGAGAGGGTACAGTACTACCATGATGGTACCATCACTGGAGAGGGTACAGTACTACCATGATGGTACCATCACCGGAGAGGGTACAGTGCTACCATGATGGTACCATCACTGGAAAGGGTACAGTGCTACCATGATGGTACCATCACTGGAGAGGGTACAGTGCCATCAGGATGGTACCATCACAGGAGAAGGTACAGTGCTAGCATGATGGTACCATCACTGGAAAGGGTACAGTACTACCATGATGGTACCATCACTGGAGAGGGTACAGTGCTAGCATGATGGTACCATCATTGGAGAGGGCACAGTGCGACCATGATGGTACCATCGCTGGAGAGGGTACAGGGCTACCATGATTGTACCTTCGCTGGAGAGGGTACAGTACTACCATGATGGTACCATCATTGGAGAGGGTACAGTGTTACCATGATGGTAGTGTCATTGGAGAGAGGACAGTGCAACCATGATGGTACCATCACTGGAGAGGGTACAGTGCTACCATGATGGTACCATCATTGGAGAGGGTACAGTGCTACCATGATGGTACCATCACTGGAGAGGGTACAGTGCTACCATGATGGTAGTATCATTGGAGAGGGTACAGTGCTACCATGATGGTACCATCACTGGAGAGGGTACAGTGCTACCATGATGGTAGTATCATTGGAGAGGGTACAGTGCTACCATGATGGTACCATCACTGGAGAGGGTACAGTGCTACCATGATGGTAGTATCATTGGAGAGGGTACAGTGCTATCATGATGGTACCATCACTGGAGAAGGTACAGTGCTACCATGATGGTACCATCACTGGAGAGGTACAGTGCTACCATGATGGTACCACCACTGTAAAGGTTACAGTGCTACCATGATGGTATTATTACTGGAGAGGGTACAGTGCTACCATGATGGTAACATCACTGGACAGGGTACAGTACTACCATGATGGTACCATCACTGGAGAGGGTACAGTAATACCATGATGGTACCATCACTGGAGAGGGTACAGTGCTACCATGATGGTATCAATGGAGAGGGTACAGTACTACCATGATGGTACCATCACTGGAGAGGATACAGTGCTACCATGATGGCACTATCACTGGAGAGGGTACAGTACTACCATGATGGTACCATCACTGGAGAGAGTACAGTACTACCATGATGGTACCATCACTGGAGAGGGTACAGTGCTACCATGATGGTACCATCACTGGAGAGGGTAAAGTACTACCATGATGGTACCATCACTGGAGAGGGTACAGTACTACCATGATGGTACCATCCCTGGAGAGGGTACAGTGCTACCGTGATGGTACCATCACTAGAGAGGGTACAGTGCTACCGTGATGGTACCATCCCTGGAGAGGGTACAGTACTACCAAGATGGTACCATCACTGGAGAAGGTACAGGGCTACCATGATGGAACCATCACTGGAGAGAGTACAGTACTAACATGATGGTACCATCACTGGAGAGGATACTGTGCTACCATGGTACCATAACTGGAGAGGGTACAGTACTACCTTCATGGTACCATCACTAGAGAGAGTACAGTACTACCATGATGGTACCATCACTGGAGAGGGTACAGAGCTACCATGATGGTACCATCACTGGAGAGGGTACAGCACTACCATGATGGTACCATCACTGGAGAGGGTACAGTACTACCACGATGGTACCATCACTGGAGAGGGTACAGTGCTACCATGATGGTACCATCACTGGAGAGGGTACAGTGCTACCATGATGGTACCATCACTGGAGAGGGTAGAGTACTACCATGATGGTACCATCACTGGAAAGGGTACAGTACTACCATGATGGTACCATCACTGGAGAGAGTACAGTACTACCATGATGGTACCATCACTGGAGAGGGTACAGAGCTACCATGATGGTACCATCACTGGAGAGGGTACAGTACTACCATGATGGTACCATCACTGGAGAGGGTACAGTGCTACCATGATGGTACCATCACTGGATAGGGTACAGTACTACCATGATGGTACCATCACTGGAGAGGGTACAGTGTAGCGATGATGGTACCATCACTGGAGAGGGTACAGTACTACCATGATGGTACCATCACTGGAGAGGGTACAGTACTACCATGATGGTACCATCACTGGAGAGGGTACAGTACTACCATGATGGTACCATCACTGGAGAGGGTACAGTACTACCATGATGGTACCATCACTGGAGAGGGTACAGTGCTACCATGATGGTACCATCACTGGAGAGGGTACAGTGCTACCATGATGGTACCATCACTGGAGAGGGTACAGTACTACCATGATGGTATTATCACTGGAGAGGGTACAGTACTACCATGATGGTACCATCACTGGAGAGGGTACAGTACTACCATGATGGTACCATCACTGGATAGGGTACAGTACTAACATGATGGTACCATCACTGGAGAGGGTACAATATTACCATGATGGTACCACCATCACTTGATAGGGTACAGTACAACCATGATGGTACCATCACTGGAGAGGGTACAGTACTACCATGATGGTACCATCACTGGAGAGGGTACAGTACTACCATGATGGTACCATCACTGGAGAGGGTACATTACTACCATGATGGTACCATCACTGGAGAGGTTACAGTGCTACCATGATGGTACCATCACTGGAGAGGGTACAGTGCTACCATGATGGTACCATCACTGGAGAGGGTACAGTGCTACTATGATGGTACCATCACTGGAGAGGGTACAGTGCTACCATGATGGTACCATCACTGGAGAGGGTACAGAGAAGAGCTAACAAGATGGTAGGAGTAATAGTGGTAGCAGTAGTAATAGTGGTAGCGGTAGTAACAGAGGTAGCAGTAGTAATAGTGGTAGCGGTAGTAATAGTGGTAGCAGTAGTAATAGTGGTAGCAGTAGTAATAGTGGTAGCAGTAGTAATAGTGGTAGCAGTAGTAATAGTGGTAGCAGTAGTAATAGTACTGGTAGTAGTAATAGTGATAGCAGTAGTAATAGCAATGGTAGTAGTAATAGTGGTAGCAGTATTAATAGTACTGGTAGTAGGAATAGTAATGGTTATAGTAATAGTGGTAGCAGTAGTAATAGTGGTAGCATTAGTAATAGTAATGGAAGTAGTAATAGTGGTAGCAGTAGTAATAATGGTAGCAGTAGTAGTGGTAGCAGTAGTAATAGTGGTAGCAGTAGTGATAGTGGTAGCAGTAGTAATAGTGGTAGCAGAAGTAATAGTGGTAGCAGTAGTAATAGTGGAAGCAGTAGTAATAGTACTAATAGTAATAGTTTTAGCAGTAGTAATAGTACTGAAAGTAGTAGTGGTAGCAGTAGTAATAGTACTGGTAGAAGTAATAGTGATAGCAGTAGTAATAGCAATAGTAGTAGTAATAGTGGTAGCAGTAGTAATAGTACTGGTAGCAGTAATAGTAATGGTGGTAGTAATAGTGGTAGCAGTAGTAATAGTACTGGTAGTAGTAATAGTAATGGTAGTAATAATGGCAGCAGTAGCAATAGTGGTAGCAGTAGTAATAGTGGTAGCAGTAGTAATAGTGGTAGCAGTAGCAATAGTACTGGCAGTAGTAATAGTAATGGTAGTAGTAATAGTGGTAGCAGTAGTAATAATGGTAGTAGTAAGAATAGTGGTAGCAGTAGTAATAGTGGTAGCAGTAGTAATAGTGGAAGCAGTAGTAATAGTGGTAGCAGTAGCAATAGTACTGGCAGTAGTAATAGTGGTAGTAGTAGCAATAATGGTAGCAGTAGTAATAGTGGTAGCAGTAGTAATAGTGGTAGCAGTAGTAATAGTGGTAGCAGTAGTAATAGTACTGATATTAGTAATAGTACTGGTAGTAGTAATAATGGTAGCAGTAGTAATAGTAATGGTAGTAATAGCGGTAGCAGTAGTAACAGTACTGGTGATAGTAATAGTGGTAGCAGTAGTAATAATACTGGCAGTAGTAATAGTACTGGTGGTAGTAATAGTGGTGGCAGTAGTAATAGTGGTAGCAGTAGTAATAGTGGTAGCAGTAGTAATAGTGGTAGCAGTAGTAATAGTAATGGCAGTAGTAATAGTAATGGCAGTAGTAATAGTAATGGCATTAGTAATAGTAATGGCAGTAGTAATAGTAATGGCAGTAGTAATAGTAATGGCCGTAGTAATAGTAATGGCAGTAGTAATAGTGATAGTAATAGTGGTAGCAGTAGTAATGGTGGTAGTAGTAGTAATAGTGGTAGCAGTAGCAATAGTACTGGCAGTAGTAATAATAACGGTAGTAGTAATAGTGATAGTAGTAATAGTGGTAGCAGTAGTAATAGTGATAGTAGTAATAGTGGTAGCAGTAGTAATAGTAATGGTAGTAGTAATAGTGGTAGCAGTAGTAATAGTGGCAGCAGTAGTAATAGTACTGGTAGTAGTAATAGTAAAGGTAGTAGTAATAGTGGTAGCAGTAGTAACAGTAATGGTAGTAGTAATAGTGGTAGCAGTAGTAACAGTAATGGTAGTAGTAATAGTAATGGTAGTAGTAATAGTGGTAGCAGTAGTAATAGTGGTAGCAGTAGTAATAGTGGTAGCAGTAGTAATAGTGGTAGCAGTAGTAATAGTGTCAGCAGTATTAATAGTGGTAGAAGTAGTAATAGTGGTAGCAGTAGTAATAGTGGTAGTAGTAGTAATAGTACTGGTAGTAGTAATAGTAATGGTAGTAGTAATAGTGGTAGCAGTAGTAATAGTGGTAGCAGTAGTAATAGTGGTAGCAGTAGTAATAGTGGCAGCAGTAGTAATAGTAATGTTAGTAGTAATAGTGGTAGTAGTAATAGTAATGGTAGTAGTAATAGTGGTAGCAGCAGTAGCAATAGTACTGGCAGTAGTAATAGTAATGGTAGTAATAATAGTGGTAGCAGTAGTAATAGTACTGGCAGTAGTAATAGCAATGGTAGTAGTAATAGTGGTAGCAGTAGTAATAGTACTGGTAATAGTAATAGTAATGGCAGTAGTAATAGTGGTAGCAGTAGTAATAGTGGTAGCAGTAGTAATAGTACTGGCAGTAGTAATAGTAATGGTAGTAGTAATAGTGGTAGCAGTAGTATTAGTACTGGCAGTAGTAAGAGTACTGGTAGTAGTAATAGTACTGGTAGTAATAGTACTGGTAGTAGTAATAGTGGTAGTAGCAATAGTACTGGTAGTAATAGTACTGGTAGTAGTAATAGTGGTAGCAGCAGTAGTAATAATACTGGCAGTAGTAATAGTAATGGTAGTAGTAATAGTGGTAGCAGTAGTAATAGTACTGGTTGTAGTAATAGTGGTAGCAGTAGTAATAGTGGTAGCAGTAGAAATAGTGGTAGCAGTAGAAATAGTGGTAGCAGTAGTAATTGTGGCAGCAGTAGTAATAGTGGTAGCAGTAGTAGTAGTGGTAGCAGTAGTAATAGTGGTAGCAGTAGTAATAGTATTGGTAGTAGTAATAGTGGTAGCAATAGTAATAGTACTGGTAGTAGTAATAGTCGTAGCAGTAGTAATAGTGGTGGCATTAGTAATAGTACTGGTAGTAGTAATAGTGGTAGCAGTAGTAATAGTACTGGCAGTAGTAATAGTACTGGTAGTAATAGTGGTAACAGTAGTAATAGTACTGGAAGCAGTAATAGTACTGGTTGTAGTAATAGTGGTAGCAGTAGTAATAGTAATGGTAGTAGTAATAGTGGCAGCAGTAGTAATAGTACTGGCTGTAGTAATAGTACTGGCAGTAGTAATAGTGGTAGCAGTAGTAATAATAATGGTAGTAGCAGTAATAGTTGTAGCAGTAGTAATAGTACTGGTAGTAGTAATAGTGGTAGCAGTAGTAATAGTGGTAGCAGTAGTAATAGTACTGGTAGTAGTAATAGTGGTAGCAGTAGTAACAGTGGTAGCAGTAGTAATAGTGGTAGCAGTAGCAATAGTGGCAGCAGTAGTAACAGTAATGGTAGTAGTAATAGTAATGGTAGTAGTAATAGTGGTAGCAGTAGTAATAGTGGTAGCAGTAGTAATAGTGGTAGCAGTAGTAATAGTGGTAGCAGTAGTAATAGTGGCAGCAGTAGTAATAGTGGTAGCATTAGTAATAATGGTAGCAGTAGTAATAGTGGTAGCAGTAGTAATAGTACTGGTAGTAGTAATAGTAATGGTAGTAGTAATAGTGGTAGCAGTAGTAATAGTGGTAGCAGTAGTAATAGTAATGGTAGTAGTAATAGTGGTAGCAGTAGTAATAGTACTGGTAGTAGTAATAGTGGTAGCAGTAGTAATAGTACTGGTAATAGTAATAGTGGTAGCAGCAGTAGTAATAGTACTGGCAGTAGTAATAGTAATGGTAGTAGTAATAGCAATGGTAGTAGTAATAGTGGTAGCAGTAGTAATAGTACTGGCAGTAGTAATAGCAATGGTAGTAGTAATAGTGGTAGCAGTAGTAATAGTACTGGTAGTAGTAATAGCAATGGTAGTAGTAATAGTGGTAGCAGTAGTAATAGTACTGGCAGTAGTAATAGCAATGGTAGTAGTAATAGTGGTAGCAGTAGTAATAGTACTGGTAGTAGTAATAGCAATGGTAGTAATAGTGGTAGCAGTAGTAAAAGTACTGGCAGTAGTAATAGCAATGGTAGTAGTAATAGTGGTAGCAGTAGTAATAGTACTGGTAGTAGTAATAGCAATGGTAGTAGTAATAGATGTAACAGTAGTAATAGTACTGGCAGTAGTAATAGTAATGGTAGTAGTAATAGTGATAGCAGTAGTAATAGTACTGGTAGTAGTAATAGTGGTAGCAGTAGTAATAGTGGTAGCAGTAGTAATAGTGGTAGCATTAGAAATAGTACTGGTAGAATAGTGGTAGCAGTAGTAATAGTGGTAGCAGTAGTAATAGTACTGGTAGTAGTAATAGTGGTAGCAGTAGTAATAGTTGTAGCAGTAGAAATAGTGGTAGCAGTAGTAATTGTAGTAGCAGTAGTAATAGTGGTAGCAGTAGTAATAGTGGTAGCAGTAGTAATAGTACTGGTAGTAATAATAGTGGTAGCAGTAGTAATAGTACTGGTAGTAGTAATAGTTCTAGCAGTAGTAATAGTGGTAGCAGTAGAAATAATGGTTGCAGTAGTAATTGTGGTAGGAGTAGTAATAGTGGTAGCAGTAGAAATAGTGGTAGCAGTAGTAATAGTACTGGTAGTAATAATAGTGGTAGCAGTAGTAATAGTACTGGTAGTAGTAATAGTGGTAGCAGTAGTAATAGTGGTAGCAGTAGAAATAGTGGTAGCAGTAGTAATTGTGGTAGCAGTAGTAATAGTGGTAGCAGTTGTAATAGTGGTAGCAGTAGTAATAGTACTGGTAGTAGTAATAGTGGTAGCAGTAGTAATAGTGGTAGCATTAGTAATAGTACTGGTAGTAGTAACAGTGGTAGCAGTAGTAATAGTACTGGCAGTAGTAATAGTACTGGTAGTAATAGTGGTAGCAGTAGTAATACTACTGGAAGTAGTAATAGTACTGGAAGTAGTAATAGTACTGGAAGTAGTAATAGTGGTAGCAGTAGTAATAGTAATGGTAGTAGTAATAGTGGCTGCAGTAGTAATAGTACTGGCAGTAGTAATAGTGGTAGCAGTAGTAATAATAATGGTAGTAGTAATAGTGGTAGCAGTAGTAATAGTACTGGTAGTAGTAATAGTGGTAGCAGTAGTAATAGTACTGGCAGTAGTAATAGTACTGGTAGTAGTAATAGTGGTAGCATTAGTAATAGTACTGGTAGTAGTAATTGTGGTAGCAGTAGTAATAGTACTGGTAGTAGTAATCGTGTTAGCAGTAGTAATAGTGGTAGCAGTAGAAATAGTGGTAGCAGTAGAAATAGTGGTAGCAGTAGTAGTTGTGGTAGCAGTAGAAATAGTGGTAGCAGTAGTAATTGTGGTAGCAGTAGTAATAGTGGTAGCAGTAGTAATAGTGGTAGCAGTAGTAATAGTGGTAGCAGTAGTAATAGTACTGGTAGTAGTAATAGTGGTAGCAGTAGTAATAGTACTGGTAGTAGTAATAGTGGTAGCAGTAGTAATAGTGGTAGCAGTAGTAATTGTGGTAGCAGTAGTAATTGTGGTAGCAGTAGTAATTGTGGTAGCAGTAGTAATTGTGGTAGCAGTAGTAATAGTGGTAGCAGTAGTAATAGTGGTAGCAGTAGTAATAGTGGTAGCAGTAGTAATAGTACTGGTAGTAGTAATAATGGTAGCAGTAGTAATAGTACTGGCAGTAGTAATAGTACTGGTAGTAATAGTGGTAGTAGTAATAGTACTGGAAGTAGTAATAGTACTGGCAGTAGTAATAGTACTGGCAGTAGTAATAGTACTGGTAGTAGTAATAGTGGTAGCAGTAGTAATAGTAATGGTAGTAGTAATAGTGGCAGCAGTAGTAATAGTACTGGCAGTAGTAATAGTGGTAGCAGTAGTAATAATAATGGTAGTAGTAATAGTGGTAGCAGTAGTAATAGTACTGGCAGTAGTAATAGTACTGGTAGTAGTAATAGTGGTAGCAGAAGTAATAGTACTGGCAGTAGTAATAGTACTGGTAGTAATAGTGGTAGCAGTAGTAATAGTACTGGTAGTAGTAATAGTGGTAGCAGTAGTAATAGTGGTAGCAGTAGAAATAGTGGTAGCAGTAGTAATTGTGGTAGCAGTAGTAATAGTGGTAGCAGTAGTAATAGTGGTAGCAGTAGTAATAGTACTGGTAGTAGTAATAGTGGTAGCAGTAGTAATAGTACTGGTAGTAGTAATAGTGGTAGCAGTAGTAATAGTGGTAGCATTAGTAATAGTACTAGTAGTAGTAATAGCGGTAGCAGTAGTAATAGTACTGGTAGTAATAGTGGTAGCAGTAGTAATAGTACTGGAAGTAGTAATAGTACTGGAAGTAGTAATAGTACTGGAAGTAGTAATAGTACTGGTAGTAGTAATAGTGGTAGCAGTATTAATAGTAATGGTAGTAGTAATAGTGGCTGCAGTAGTAATAGTACTGGCAGTAGTAATAGTGGTAGCAGTAGTAATAATAATGGTAGTAGTAATAGTGGTAGCAGTAGTAATAGTACTGGTAGTAGTAATAGTGGTAGCAGTAGTAATAGTACTGGCAGTAGTAATAGTACTGGTAGTAGTAATAGTGGTAGCATTAGTAACAGTACTGGTAGAAGTAATAGTGGTAGCAGTAGTAATAGTACTGGCAGTATGTAGTAATAGTGGTAGCAGTAGTAATAGTACTGGTAGTAGTAATAGTGGTAGCAGTAGTAATAGTACTGGTAGTAGTAATAGTGGTAGCAGTAGTAATAGTGGTAGCAGTAGAAATAGTGGTAGCAGTAGAAATAGTGGTAGCAGTAGTAATTGTGGTAGCAGTAGTAATAGTGGTAGCAGTAGTAATAGTGGTAGCAGTAGTAATAGTGGTAGCTGTAGTAATAGTGGTAGCAGTAGTAATAGTGGTAGCAGTAGTAATAGTACTGGTAGTAGTAATAGTGGTAGCAGTAGTAATAGTACTGGTAGTAGTAATAGTGGTAGCATTAGTAATAGTGGTAGCAGTAGAAATAGTGGTAGCAGTAGTAATTGTGGTAGCAGTAGTAATTGTGGTAGCAGTAGTAATTGTCGTAGCAGTAGTAATAGTGGTAGCAGTAGTAATAGTGGTAGTAGTAATAGTGGTAGCAGTAGTAGTAGTGGTAGCAGTAGTAATAGTACTGGTAGTAGTAATAGTGGTAGCAGTAGTAATAGTACTGGCAGTAGTAATAGTACTGGTAGTAATAGTGGTAGTAGTAATAGTACTGGAAGTAGTAATAGTACTGGCAGTAGTAATAGTACTGGTAGTAGTAATAGTGGTAGCAGTAGTAATAGTAATGGTAGTAGTAATAGTGGCAGCAGTAGTAATAGTACTGGCAGTAGTAATAGTGGTAGCAGTAGTAATAATAATGGTAGTAGTAATAGTGGTAGCAGTAGTAATAGTACTGGTAGTAGTAATAGTGGTAGCAGTAGTAATAGTACTGGCAGTAGTAATAGTACTGGTAGTAGTAATAGTGGTAGCAGAAGTAATAGTACTGGCAGTAGTAATAGTACTGGTAGTAATAGTGGTAGCAGTAGTAATAGTACTGGAAGTAGTAATAGTACTGGCAATAGTACTGGTAGTAGTAATAGTGGCAGCAGTAGTAATAGTACTGGCAGTAGTAATAGTGGTAGCAGTAGTAATAGTGGTAGCAGTATTAATAATACTGGTAGTAGTAATAGTGGTAGCAGTAGTAATAGTGGTAGCAGTAGTAATAATACTGGTAGTAGTAATAGTGGTAGCAGTAGTAATAGTACTGGCAGTAGTAATAGTAATAGTGGTAGCAGTAGTAATAGTGGTAGCAGTAGTAATAGTAATGGTAGTAGTAATAATTTTAGCAGTAGTAATAGCACTGGCAGTAGTAATAGTAATGGTAGTAGTAATAGTGGTAGCAGTAGTAATAGTGGTAGCAGTAGTAATAGTGGTAGCAGTAGTAATAGTAATGGTAGTAGTAGTAATAGTGGAAGCAGTAGTAATAGTACATGCAGTAGTAATAGTAACGGTAGCAGTAATAGTAACGGTAGCAGTAATAGTATTCGTTCTTTGTCTAGGCAACAAATTAGGAGAAGAGTAGGGGGAGAGCCTTCAGCATTTTACCACAATCTCAACTCTCTTATCAAAACTTAAGGTACTTTAAAAGCACTTTTCTCAAGAAATTTCTCTCTCTCTCTCTCTCTCTCTCTCTCTCTCTCTCTCTCTCTCTCTCTCTCTCTCTCTCTCTCTCTCTCAAATTTACAGTCACCATCTTACATCAGCAACAGTGACGCGGTATTTTACCAACTCGAGATAAACACTTATAATACCAGTAAATAAATGTCGAGACTCCAATATATATGTAAATGAGAACGTTATTAATTGTTCTTGTAGCAAGAACAAGAACATTATATATATATATATACATATATATATATATATATATATATATATATATATATATATATATATATATATATATATATATATATACACACACAGTACCACCTCTATAGCTGGACTGGGGACCCTCATCCTCAGAGAAGGCAATAAACGTACCTCAGGGAAAACTCAAGGTTCTCCCCGGAGCTGTTTAAATATTTTCTTCTCCTACCACCCCTTATATTTTTATGCTACATGTGAACTATATTAATAGACTGAATATATTGATAGAAAACACACATCTGAATACATTGGTACAATATATCAAAGGTTGTGAATATCCTCCAGCTCCTCTGAAGGTGGATGCGAGCCCAGTATGCAGCAAGCATTTCCCCTCTGGATGGCTACGCTGAGGCGCTGGAACATGACAGTGGCTGCCCTTGAGTCCCTGGTAGTGTCGTCGAGCCTGGAACCCAATTCTTTAAGGAAACTTGTGGTATGTTTTCCCATGATCCCAAGGTCTCTGACCCCACTGGGACAAACTGATACAGTTGGCTTATGTCCCTGTACTTGCTGATCTTGTACTCTTCCCTGTGGTCAGCAGCTCCTCCCTGTCGCCCGACACTGTGATGGATATAGGTGTCAGCCAGTGTGGACACACAGGTATAGTCCCATGCTAAGAGCTTGCCATTCTTCCAAGGATAGATGGTGATCCCGTCGGGGTGGTTTGCTGGGTTGTGGATATTGTTGGCTGCTAGTGATCGAGGCTTCCTCTCGGCTGGGCATCCATCTGTAGCAAGGGTTCTCTTTATGATGTCGTTGACCACATTGTGTCTTGCATGCCAGCCCTTGGTTTTGGGACAGTTAAGACCATGCAGACCAAATTGGTCGGCTTGCGCATCGCCGCAAATACACGTATATTCCGTGTGAATTGGGACAGCAAGGCGCAGAGCCACTGCAGTACGGAAGGTGTTAGGGTCGAGGCGCGTTCCCATTGCCAAAATGGAAACTGTTTGGAGGAAGTGCCCAGAGTGAGGTGCGCTCACAGCTTGGACACAGGTAATCTCCCTGTCTGATGTTACAACCCTGAGCATGTTGACAAGCATCTTTTCAGCGAAGGGGTCATCCCAGCTTGTCTGTTTGTAGGCCAGTGCTGCACTAGGGTTTGGTGATGGAGCAGCAAGAGTCTCCCATTCAGTGATGGCACTGGCATAGTTAGGATCCTGTATTCCTGCCGAGTCACTGAGGTTATCTGGAAGAATTTGTCAAACTCCTTTAAAGCTATGGAAGAGGATAGGAAAGCTGGCAGAGCAATCTGGGAGGATCTGCGTACTCCCAGCCCTCCAAGCCTGACTGGGAGTGAGGCTTGCAACCACTGTCCATCTTCAAGGGAAATATTCAATACACTCTCTAGCATGGTCTTAAGGAGTCATATTCCTCGAGTTTCGGACTGCTGAAGGCTGGGAAGCATCTCAGAAATTAGGTAAGTTATGGGATTGACAGGCACCTGGTGAGTAAGTAAAAGGCATCATGTACTGTATCGATGTCTTTCATCCTGCCTTCCATCGTCCGGAGGTCTGAGACTTCTTTCCTTGGATCAGATCGATGGCATTGGACCCAAGAGGAGCGCCAAGGAGAGTGCTATTGGCTGGATCAATGGCTCGTGCTCCTGGTAAAACGGCACTAATATTCTGGATCATCTGTTGATTGGTAGAAACTATTTCACATTTGGTGGGGTTTAAAGAAAGGCCCAGGCTTTCTCCCATATCTTTAATTTTACTGATGTCCTCTAGGAGAGATTCTGTTGTTCCAGCTAGGGTACCATCGTCCAGGAACCAGATAGTGAGCTCACTGGAGAGTGCCTCCGTGACTTCCTTGATGACCAAACAGAATAGAAAGAGGGCGAGAGGGTCCCCCTGTTGCACGCCCTCACATGAGTCAATTTCATGGTCCCTAAACAACAGTTTAGAAGTCACACTATAACAGGATTCTATGAAGGGATGGAGAGAAAGGAAGAGTCTAAAAACTGCTTGGAGAGTAGCATCCCTTTAAGTTGAAAGCGTTGGCAAAGCCCAATTTGATCAAGGCTTTTCATCGTACATGTTGTTGATGTATATTCGTGCTACGTGGGCAGCTGCTTCACAGCCTTGTTGAACACCAAAACAGAGCAGAGTTGGTTTCAACATTGAGGCAGCCTCTTGACTCACCCTTCTTACTGCAGCCTTGACGACTAGGCGCCGAAGGGTGTTGCCCACTGCTACGGGCCTGATTCCACTCTTTTTCCGGAGAGCACACAATGAGGCACCAAAGAAAAGGGGTCTGATGGCCTCTGGGACACTGCCAGCCAGGCACAGGCTGGAAATTTTGGTGAGTTCAGACAGCAGCCTCTTTGAAACCTCACCAAGTGCTGGACTGAGTATTTGTTTTAAGTATTGTGGCCCTAAACCGGTAAAAACCTCCTGCTGAGCCCTGTGGAAATGCCATAGCAGCTTCATACACATCAACATTCTGCAAGGTTAAGTGTTCTTTCCCTGCTGCAATGTCAGGGAGGTCAGTGTTGGTACTGAGAGCCCTGGGTGGATGTTTGTCCTTCAGGGCTTGTGCCCTGAAGCGATGGTATCCTCACTGGTTATAAACCTCAGTGATCCAATACTATTACCCTCTTCCATTTGTTTTTGCTAATTTGGGCACTGATATATATATATATATATATATATATATATATATATATATATATATATATATTCAGTAATAATAATAATAATAATAATCTTACACATCACTATCACGCGGTACTGTGTAAGGTCAGTAAAGGTCGTTTGTGTCACCAATTAACCACCACAAACGAGGCTAACGACCCTTCCTGCCAACCACCAGCACCACCACAGTGTCGTCTGGTAGGTGACTATTGACTAGCTGAATCGATACCAGGTGCCGTTTACGTTCCTAACACCTGTCATAGGTAACTGGGCCTTTGCAGCTAGTTAAGGGCTCTAGAGACGAGGGTTAGGGGCAGTTTGGCTCACGCCACAAAGGACCTGGGTTCGATGTCCGGTGTGGGGTTTGTTTTATGCCGGTTGCCCCTCTTCACGTAGCATTAAATAGGTTTCTGGGGGGTAGATGTGTCGTGGGTGGCATCCTGGGGAAGAGGACCTGAAGGCCAAGCCACACTGGCTTGGCTTATCATGGCTTAGTAATATTGAAAAATATTTTTCTTTCTCCTCTTCTTCTTCCTCTTCCTCCTCCTCTCTTCCTCTTTCTCCTCCTTTTCTTCTTCCTCCTCCTCCTCTCTTCCTCCTCTTACTTCTCATCTTCCTCCTCCTGTCCTCTACCTCCTCCTACTTTCTTCGTAGTCTTCCTCCTCCTCTCTTCCCCCTCATCTTCCTCACTTCCTTTTCTTCTTCCTCCTCCTCCTGTCCTCTTCCTCCTCCTACTTCTCTTCTTCCTCCTCTCTTCCTGTTCTTCCTCCTACTACTACAAGGGGACACAGCAACCAGGGGACACAGCAACAAGGGGACACAGCAACAAGGGGACACAGCAACAAGGGGACACAGCAACAAGGGGACACAGCAACAAGGGGACACAGCAACAAGGGGACACAGCAACAAGGGGACACAGCAACAAGGGGACACAGCAACAAGGGGACACAGCAACAAGAGGACACAGCAACAAGAGGACACAGCAACAAGAGGACACAGCAACAAGAGGACACAGCAACAAGAGGACACAGCAACAAGGGGACACAGCAACAAGAGGACACAGCAACAAGGGGACACAGCAACAAGAGGACACAGCAACAAGGGGACACAGCAACAAGAGGACACAGCAACAAGGGGACACAGCAACAAGAGGACACAGCAACAAGGGGACACAGCAACAAGGGGACACAGCAACAAGGGGACACAGCAACAAGGGGACACAGCACCAAGGGGACACAACAACAAGGGGACACAACAACAAGAGGAGGACACAACAACAAGGGGACACAGCAACAAGGGGACACAGCAACAAGGGGACACAGCAACAAGGGGACACAGCAACAAGGGGACACAGCAACAAGGGGACACAGCAACAAGGGGACACAGCAACAAGGGGACACAGCAACAAGGGGACACAGCAACAAGGGGACACAGCAACAAGGGGACACAGCAACAAGGGGACACAGCAACAAGGGGACACAGCAACAAGGGGACACAGCAACAAGGGGACACAGCAACAAGGGGACACAGCAACAAGGGGACACAGCAACAAGGGGACACAACAACAAGGGGACACAACAACAAGGGGACACAGCAACAAGGGGACACAGCAACAAGGGGACACAGCAACAAGGGGACACAGCAACAAGGGGACACAGCAACAAGGGGACACAGCAACAAGGGGACACAACAACAAGGGGACACAGCAACAAGGGGACACAGCAACAAGGGGACACAGCAACAAGGGGACACAGCAACAAGGGGACACAGCAACAAGGGGACACAGCAACAAGGGGACACAGCAACAAGGGGACACAGCAACAAGGGGACACAGCAACAAGGGGACACAGCAACAAGGGGACACAGCAACAAGGGGACACAGCAACAAGGGGACACAGCAACAAGGGGACACAGCAACAAGGGGACACAGCAACAAGGGGACACAGCAACAAGGGGACACAGCAACAAGGGGACACAGCAACAAGGGACACAGCAACAAGGGGACACAGCAACAAGGGGACACAGCAACAAGGGGACACAGCAACAAGGGGACACAGCAACAAGGGGACACAGCAACAAGGGGACACAGCAACAAGAGGACACAGAAACAAGGGGACACAGCAAGAAGGGGACACTGCAACAAGGGGACACAGCAACAAGGGGACACAGCAACAAGGGGGGACACAGCAACAAGGGGATACAGTAACAAGGTGACACAGCAACAAGGGGACACAGCAACAAGGGGACACAGCAACAAGGGGACACAGCAACAAGAGGACACAGCAACAAGGGGACACAGCAACAAGGGGACACAACAACAAGGGGACACAGCAACAAGGGGACACAGCAACAAGGGGACACAGCAACAAGGGGACACAGCAACAAGGGGACACAGCAACAAGGGGACACAGCAACAAGGGGACACAGCAACAAGAGGACACAGCAACAAAGGAACAAAGCAACAAGAGGACACAGCAACAAAGGAACAAAGCAACAAGAGGACACAGCAACAAGAGGACACAGCAACAAAGGAACAAAGCAACAAGGGGACACAGCAACAAGAGGACACAGCAACAAAGGAACAAAGCAACAAGGGGACACAGCAACAAGAGGACACAGCAACAAGAGGACACAGCAACAAGGGGACACAGCAACAAGGGGACACAGCAACAAGGGGACACAGCAACAAGGGGACACAGCAACAAGAGGACACAGCAACAAGAGGACACAGCAACAAGGGGACACAGCAACAAGGGGACACAGCAACAAGGGGACACAGCAACAAGGGGACACAGCAACAAGGGGACACAGCAACAAGGGGACACAGCAACAAGGGGACACAGCAACAAGGGGACACAGCAACAAGGGGACACAGCAACAAGGGACACAGCAACAAGGGGACACAGCAACAAGGGGACACAGCAACAAGGGGACACAGCAACAAGGGGACACAGCAACAAGGGGACACAGCAACAAGAGGACACAGCAACAAGGGGACACAGCAACAAGGGGACACAGCAACAAGGGGACACAGCAACAAGGGGACACAGCAACAAGGGGACACAGCAACAAGAGGACACAGCAACAAGGGGACACAGCAACAAGGGGACACAGCAACAAGGGGACACAGCAACAAGAGGACACAGCAACAAGGGGACACAGCAACAAGGGGACACAGCAACAAGGGGACACAGCAACAACGGGACTCAGCAACAAGCGGACACAGCAACAAGGGGACACAGCAACAAGGGGACACAGCACCAAGGGGTCACAGCAACAAGAGGACACAACAACAAGAGGACACAACAACAAGGGGACACAGCAACAAGGGGGCAGAGCAACAAGGGGACACAGCAACAAGGGGACACAGCAACAAGGGGACACAACAAAAAGGGGACACAGCAACAAGGGGACACAGCAACAAGGGGACACAGCAACAAGGGGACACAGCAACAAGGGACACACAACAAGAGGACACAGCAACAAGAGGACACAGCAACAAGGGACACAGCAACAAGGGGACACAGCAACAAGGGGGCACAGTTACAAGAGGACACAGCAACAAGGGGACACAGACAACAAGGGGACACAGCAACAAGGGGACACAGCAACAAGGGGACACAGCAACAAGGGGACACAGCAACAAGGGGTACACAGCAACAAAAGTACACAACAAGGGACACAGCAACAAAGGACACAGCAACAAGAGTACACAGCAACAACAAGCAACAAGAGGACACAGCAACAAGGGGACACAGCAACAAGGGGACACAGCAACAAGGGGACACAGCAACAAGGGGACACAGCAACAAGGGGACACAGCAACAAGGCAGGGGAGACATGATAACGACATACAAGATACTGCGGGGAATAGACAAGGTGGACAGAGATAGGATGTTCCAGAGAGGGGACACAGGGACAAGGGGTCACAACTGGAAGCTGAAGACTCAGACGAGTCACAGGGACGTTAGGAAGTATTTCTTCAGTCATAGAGTTGTCAGCAAGTGGAATAGCCTAGCAAGTGAAGTAGTGGAGGCAGGAACCATACATAGTTTTAAGAAGAGGTATGACAAAGCTCAGGAAGCAGAGAGAGAGAGGACCCAGTAGCGATCAGTGAAGAGGCGGGGCCAGGAGCTGAGTCTCGACCCCTGCAATCTCACACACACACACACACACAGACACAAACACACACACACACACACACACATACACACACACACACACGCACACACACATACACACACACACACATACACACACACACACACACACACACACACACACACACACATACACATACACACACACACACACACACACACACACACACACACACACACACACACACACACACACACACACACACACACACACACACACACACACACACACACACACACACACACACACACACACACACACACACACACACACACACACACACACACACACACACACACACACACACACACACACACACACACACACACACACACACACACACACACACACACACACACACACACACACACACACACACACACACACACACACACACACACACACACACACACACACACACACACACACACACACACACACACACACACACACACACACACACACACACACACACACACACACACACACACACACACACACACACACACACACACACACACACACACACACACACACACACACACACACACACACACACACACACACACACACACACACACACACACACACACACACACACACACACACACACACACACACACACACACACACACACACACACACACACACACACACACACACACACACACACACACACACACACACACACACACACACACACACACACACACACACACACACACACACACACACACACACACACACACACACACACACACACACACACACACACACACACACACACACACACACACACACACACACACACACACACACACACACACACACACACACACACACACACACACACACACACACACACACACACACACACACACACACACACACACACACACACACACACACACACACACACACACACACACACACACACACACACACACACACACACACACACACACACACACACACACACACACACACACACACACACACACACACACACACACACACACACACACACACACACACACACACACACACACACACACACACACACACACACACACACACACACACACACACACACACACACACACACACACACACACACACACACACACACACACACACACACACACACACACACACACACACACACACACACACACACACACACACACACACACACACACACACACACACACACACACACACACACACACACACACACACACACACACACACACACACACACACACACACACACACACACACACACACACACACACACACACACACACACACACACACACACACACACACACACACACACACACACACACACACACACACACACACACACACACACACACACACACACACACACACACACACACACACACACACACACACACACACACACACACACACACACACACACACACACACACACACACACACACACACACACACACACACACACACACACACACACACACACACACACACACACACACACACACACACACACACACACACACACACACACACACACACACACACACACACACACACACACACACACACACACACACACACACACACACACACACACACACACACACACACACACACACACACACACACACACACACACACACACACACACACACACACACACACACACACACACACACACACACACACACACACACACACACACACACACACACACACACACACACACACACACACACACACACACACACACACACACACACACACACACACACACACACACACACACACACACACACACACACACACACACACACACACACACACACACACACACACACACACACACACACACACACACACACACACACACACACACACACACACACACACACACACACACACACACACACACACACACACACACACACACACACACACACACACACACACACACACACACACACACACACACACACACACACACACACACACACACACACACACACACACACACACACACACACACACACACACACACACACACACACACACACACACACACACACACACACACACACACACACACACACACACACACACACACACACACACACACACACACACACACACACACACACACACACACACACACACACACACACACACACACACACACACACACACACACACACACACACACACACACACACACACACACACACACACACACACACACACACACACACACACACACACACACACACACACACACACACACACACACACACACACACACACACACACACACACACACACACACACACACACACACACACACACACACACACACACACACACACACACACACACACACACACACACACACACACACACACACACACACACACACACACACACACACACACACACACACACACACACACACACACACACACACACACACACACACACACACACACACACACACACACACACACACACACACACACACACACACACACACACACACACACACACACACACACACACACACACACACACACACACACACACACACACACACACACACACACACACACACACACACACACACACACACACACACACACACACACACACACACACACACACACACACACACACACACACACACACACACACACACACACACACACACACACACAACACACACATAGTCCACGCGGCCATCAATCCTTCAAACATCAGGTGCCTAGTACCACTGGACGTGTCATTCCTGATACCAGTACATACGTGGGAAAAAAATCATACCACGGGCGGGGTTTGAACCCGCGATCAGTGTGTCATAAAACCCCGTTCGTGGTATGGTTTGTGTGCAATTCGTGAGTCAGTATATTCGTGGCCATGGACGCTACGGGGTTAAATTCGTTCTCCACACGTAGTACACGTATTAATGCATTCACGAACGAGGGGTTTCAAGCACTGTGAGTAGCCGGGGATCGAACCCTCAATATTTTAGCACAGTCCCGAGAAGCCTGTCTGTCTGGTTTAGGCGTCACAGTTTTGCAGTCTCTGGAAGAGTGCTGAAATATCCAGGGTTCGATCCCTGGCTTGTCACAGTATTATTTGCTACATGTATACAGTATTAATATACATGCTTATTATACATGTGTACAGTATTAAACATATACATAATGCAAGTATACATGACCGATAATACGACATTTTATATTATGTATATTTTGCAGTATACATGACAGCCTCGTGTAGAGTTAATGGGATCTTGATTAATGGAATGGGAGCTATTCTCACGTTCCCTGGATCAAACCTGATTAGCTCACAATCCCCAGGCACTTGTGTGATTTGTAGTGGCTATACAAGTTTATATATGTACCTTGGTTCACACACGTACAAATATACATATACATATTATATATTATATACATCGGCCGTCTCCCACCAAGGCAGGGTGACCTGAAAAAAAGAAAAACTTGCATCATTCACTCCATCACTGTCTTGCCAGAGGGGTGCTTTACACTGTAGTTATTAAACTGCAACATTAACACCCCTCCTTCAGAGTGCAGACACTGTACTTTCCATCTCCAGGACTCAAGTCCTGGCTGCCAGTTTCCCTGAATCCCTTCATGTTACCTTGCTCACACTCCAACAACATATGTCCTAAAAACTATTTGTCTTCACTCGCTCTAACACGCTCACGCATACTTGCTTGATGTCCAAGACCCTCACACACAAAGCCTCCTTTATCCCCTCCCTCCAACTATTCCTAGACCGATTCCTGCTCTACGCTCTTCAAGGCATTCTATTTCCTTCCACCTTCTCTACATGTCCAAACCACATCAACACCACCTCAGCACAGCCTCAACATTCCCTCCTCAGCCCTCTGGATAATACTTTTAGCAATCCTGCACCTCCTCCTAATTTCCAAACTATGGATTTTGTCATATTCTCAACACACATTGACCTCAGACACGACATCTCCACTACCTTCGACAAATGAGTGCGAGAGGCTGGATTTGATTTGTGTCGTAGGTATGGGAGTAAATTCTTGGGTAGGAGTGGTTCTGATAAGGACCTGCCTTGTATGGGCCAATAGACCTTCTACATTGTTCCTCCATTCTTATGTTATGTTCCTCCTCTACTGCCTCCGGCCTTCTCCTTGTTACAACATTCGCCACCCATGCTTCACACCCATATAAGAGTGTTGGTATGACTATACTCTCATACATTCCCCTCTTTGCTTCCTTGGACAAAGTTCTTTGTCTTCACAGACTCCTCAGTGCACCAATCACCTTTTCCCCTCATCAAACCTATGATTCACCTCATCTTTCATAGACAAGGTAAATTACAGGAATACAGTCACCTCCTCCATACTCTCTCCCTCCAATCTGATATACAGTCCTTCATTGAATAAATTGTATGTTATTCTTACACCTTACTCCTTCCTATATTCACTTTCAATTTCCATCTTTTACATACCCTACCAGACTCATCCACCAACCTCTGCAACTTGTCTTCAGAATCTGCCAAAAGCACAGTGTCATCAGCAAAGAGCAACTGTGACAACTCCCACTTTGTGTTAGATTCTTTATCTTTTAACTCCACACATCTTGCCAACATCCCAGCATCACTTCTCTTACAACCCCACCTATATATTGAACAACCATGGTGACATCACACATCTTTGTCTAAGACCTATTTTTACTGTCTAACAACCATTGTGACATCACACATCCTTGTCTAAGGCCTACTTTTACTGTATAACAACCATGGTGACATAACACATCCTTGTCTAAGGCCTACTTTTACTGTATAACAACCATTGTGACATAACACATCCTTGTCTAAGGCCTACTTTTACTGTATAACAACCATGGTGACATAACACATCCTTGTCTAAGGCCTACTTTTACTGTCTAACAACCATTGTGACATAACACATCCTTGTCTAAGGCCTACTTTTACTGTAAGAACCATGGTGACATCAC
>NW_027198975.1:0-37257 GCF_038502225.1 Cherax quadricarinatus
CCCTCTCATCACCTTCCACACAGCTAGCCTAACCTTACACCCCCCCCCCCTCACAATAAAGGAGACCCTTCCCTTGCCCCCCCCCTGTTCCCGTAGAAGCTGTGCTACAGTAAAATTACGATAACCTATTGAAAAACTTGATTCCCATCTCCCCCCATATATTAACCTATTCCTACACCTTGTCCTAAAAAACCTCGCTGCTAACGCTTTTATCCTCAACTGCCCTGAAATCTGCCTCATACCCCAAGAAACATGCAAATAATCTGCCATAACATACATCAAAGCCCTGCCCACTTCGCTTGCTACCCCACTAACATCCATCGACAAAGATCTAAGAAAAGACCAACTCCCCCCCCCAACAGCCTAATAACCCCCGCCATCCAGACTCTCACCACTCCCAAAGATGAACAAAAATATACCACATGATATGCAGTTTCCTCCTCCCCACAGAATAAACATGTTGCCTCTCTTACCAACCCCATCTTATGCAACATGTGCTTAGATGCCACCACACCCATTAGAAAACGGTACACCAACTCCCTAACCCTTGCTGGTATCCTAAGCGTCCTGAACTCCCTCCATATGACCCTCCAGTTATACATGGGGTATGCTGCGAACCCCTGCAATACACCCCTTCCCCACACCACACCCACCACTGTGTTTACCTTCAACCTTTTTACCTGCCCCACTGTCAACATGAATCTTATTACATCTTCACACTTTCTCAAATCCCTGCCACTCCACCAGTTTCTAGCATCCCTCATCACCCTATCCACCCTAACACCCCTCTCCCCCCCCCACCCTTAGATACCTCTGCTTAATATATAATGCCATTACCCTAGGCCCTAAGGCCAACAAACCTAGTCCCCCCCTTTTCACCTCCATCATGACCACATCTTTGGACAACCAGGCCCTCCCAAACCCCCACACAAACCTCAACACCCTCCTCTGTATTTCCTGTATATCCTGCACCCTCAAAGGGAACACCTCCGCTACACCCCAGACCTTACTATACACCACCGAGTTAATTACCAACGCCCTCTGCTGTAACGCCACTTCACTGACCCTTAAACCTTTTAACTTGCCTATAACCCTACTCGTGACTGCTTCTGAGTTAATCCGCCTACATTCCTGCAACTGCTTCATATACCATATCCCACACACCCTAATTCTGTCACAAACCGTCCATCCCATCTCCTCCCCCATTCTCCCCCCAACCCATGTTCCTACTTCCAATAACCTAGACTTTGCTAAATTAACTACCATTCCTGAAACATTCCCAAAACTCCTTATGATCCCTCCCACCCTTCTTAAAGCCTCCCCACTCGTAACTAACACAGTTGTATCATCCACATAACCTACATAACCAGAGTACATACCCGGTTGGCTTATCACCTTTTAGTACGTCCTCCAATCCTGCCCTGACCCTGAGTGCATCAAAACGTTCATTATGCATCTCCACTAAACGACTCCTAAGTTCCTCCATAACTCCTTCCACTCCCTCCCTACCCCCCCCCCCCCGCATAACAATCATTCAACTGACCCTCTAAATAATTCTGCAATCCAAACCTCCAGCGTGCCCGTTCCCTGCCCCTCTTCCTAAAAAATTCTACAATTTTCACCTTTGCCTGCAACTCCCACCAATCTAGCAAATCCACCTCCTCATCCCTAGCCTCCCAAAACCCTTTCCACCATGACTGAAAAGACAGACCTTGATCTTCCTCCTGTAAAAGCCTCACATTTAATTTCCAATAGCTCTGATATATTCTCGGAATACCATCCACCCTAAGGTCAGCCAACACTGCTCTGTGGTCAGATAAACCCACGTCTACTGTTCTAACTCTCTCCACTCCTATCCCCTGCCTCACATAAATCCTATCCAACCTTGCCTCATAACTCCCCTGTACATAGGTATGCTCAACCTGATACCCCCCCCCCCTGCCGACCACATCTACCACCCCGACATCACACAATGCATCCCTTAAGACACCCAACACGCACCCCGCCCCCCTAGGTACTACGTCTACATGCCTAATCACACAATTCCAATCACCTCCAATTATCGCTATGGCAGGTAAACCCCTGAGATAATATAACAAAACATCCCGAACAAAATCTGATTTTATCCTCACGTTACCAATCGCAGGCATATAAACTCCCACAAAACATACCCTACTCTCCCCCCACCACCCATCCACCCGAACAACCCTCCCCCCACCCCCCTCCTCCCACCCCATGACTCGCAATGGACTGGTCTCCTTTACTAAAACAGCCACTCCACCCTTTAAAAGCGTTGCCATGCTTACAAACAACTTATATCCTCTCAATCTCAACTCACTACCTGACTTATAGTTATGCTCCTGTAGGAAACAAACATCAACGTCATACCTTTTGAGGAACCACTCCAACCACACCCTTTTTACTTCAGTCTTTAGGCCATTAGCATTTATCGTTACACACCTGAATGGTCAAGGAAAGGCGGCTTACCTCTGTGCCGCTGTGGCTTGCTCACACTTCCCTTCAAGCTGCTCACACTTTCCTTATTACTCTTTTTAATAAGACCCCCTACCCCCCCTTGTCTCTCCCCCGATTTTTCCTGTACTCCCCCCCCCTGTAGGGGATTTGCGGACCACCTCTGCCCATGCCTTCTTACCTGGTCTTTGCCCAGGTGTTAAAACATCATCTAATTCAGTCAACCCCGCTGGCCGCTTCCTAGAGCTGCCTCCCAAAGCCATCTCTTCTTCAGGTACATCCTCCCTGTGTACCTCTGCCACTACAAGTGTATCCTTTCCAGTCTTCCCTGCTACTTCCGTCTTCTCACTCAGCCCTTGCAATTGCTGCTTTTCACTGGTCCGTCCATCCATGTCCTCTCCTACCAAAGCCTCCTCCAAGAATTCCTGGAGCACTGACTCCAAGGACACCTCCTGTGTCGACTCCACCACTTCCTCCACCACCACAGGCGTTGGAGTAGGAACTCCCTCCTCCACCGGGAGTGTGACACACGTCCCCATCTGTTCACCCTCCTTCTCCACCTCCTCACTCCATAGAGGAGTCCCAGTCTTCGCCGCCGCCACCACACTCGTTTGCTGGACGTCCTCCACTGGGGCTGACACCCCCGGGGCAACTCTACGTGCACATTGCGCCGCTATATGGTCATAAGAGCCGCAAAGACGACACGTTCTCCTTTGCCCCACATACGACACATATACCTGATTTCTGGTGCCTGTCAACATGACATACGAAGGTATAGGCGTCTTTAAGGTCATCTTGATGTTGTATGACCCTTCCGGGAGGCCCTCATATGGTCCATCCCGCCATACCCCACCTCTGGCTTCATGAATGACTCCATACTTGCTAAAAACTTCCACTATACCAAACTTAGTTGCCTCAAAGGGTACATTACTCATTCGTACCCACGTATAGTAAGTAGACACGTCATGCAAGCACACATCCATCGTCGAGTTGAGGCACATTCGGCGTTCCTGGTACTCCTCCACCACACTGCTGTAGTAGCTAGTCCTCAGGAACTTCACAAATACTCGTTTCATCCCATTAAGAGCCACACCATACAGTTCCTCGTTAGGGATACCATATAAATCCCTAATAATTGCAGGAAGAACGACGTTCATCGTAGCAGGGCTCAGAGAACCCCTCAACAGCTCAATGCAGACTGTGTTAATCCTCCTGCCGGTGTACTCCGCCATGTCTGAACAGTGAAAACTGCGCAGAAACCAGGATTAGTGGGAGCTACTGCGCAGTGCGTCCGCACGGCCCAACAGCGATGCGAACAATGGTATCAGAATATTGTGCCAGAATAACTGAAGTATTGACACAACAAGAGCCAGCCTCAGGTGTCAGGATACCTGAAGTATTGACACAACAAGCCAGCCTCAGGTGTAAGGATACCTGAAGTATTGACTCAACAAGAGCCAGCCTCAGGTGTCAGGATACCTGAAGTATTGACACTACAAGAGCCAGCCTCAGGTGTAAGGATACATGAAGTATTAACACAACAAGAGCCAGCCTCAGGTGTCAGGATACCTGAAGTATTGACACAAAAAGAGCCAGTCTCAGGTGTCAGAATGCCTGAAGTATTGTCACAGTAAGAGCCAGCCTCAGGTGTCAGGCTACCTGAAGTATTGACACAATAAGAGTCAGCCTCAGGCGTCAGGATGGCCTGCAAAATAAATAAAATATATAATCTTTTATTATTATCATCATCATCGTAATAAATTTGGTAGAATTACCGACAATATGTAAAGTAAAAGGACACAAGTGCAACTAATGTCACATTTTTATTGTTGACAATGTTTCGCTCTCCAGGAAGACAGAAGAAATATAGATTGTAGATGAATGGATCAAAAAACAGACACGTTGTTTAATTAGACAAACAGGGTAGCATTGAAAATTGGGTTGGGCAAATGTTTTGTTAGTGGGATGAATTGTAAAGGACCTGCCTAGTATGGGCCAACAGGCCTGCTGCAGTGTTCCTCCTTTCTTGTGTTGTTATATGGAACTCTTGGGCATCTATATTGAGGAAAAGTTTCGCCAGACAGTGGCATCATCATTCGATACAAAGGATAAACTTGAAGAACAGGAGGAGAATTAGGTAATCAGTCCCTCAACCTTGAGTCGATGTGATCAGTCCATCAATTTTGAAGAAATATACAAAAATATCTGGTAATCAGCACCTCAGCCTTGGAGTTGGTGTGAAGAGCAACTCAGAGGTGAAGAATCTTCACAACTACGGTCCTAAAATTTGTATTGATAAAGCCACTGGATGTCAAAACGTCTACAATAAAGATACCCAGAAGTTGCACATTTCTCTAATTCTCATCAGTTATATTAATGTTTAAGCTCTGGTTTGGCCTCATTGAAGCGGGGAACAAACTGTACTGCTTTCTGTAAACTAAAATTATTTACAGAATGCGAAAACTGCCTCCTTTCTCTTTCCCTATCAAATTCTTCCCTTGCGAATGCTCTCTGTTCCCTAGTTTGCTCAAGATTGATTTTTGCCAGCTCAAGTGCCAACGACGCTGATTCACCCTGAGACAACCCAGCTGCACTATACTGACCATTTTGCTCCGTAGGTGTATCATCTTCCTCCTGCGAGAACATAGTAGTTTTTGCCCCAGCTCCCGTAGAGGGAGGAGTCTGATGTGCCATCTCTTCTTCTATAAGTTTGTCAGCAATCAGTGAACGCAGTTGCGCAGCTGTGAGAGTGCGTTTGTATGTAATGCCAATGGAACGAGCAATTTGCCAACAACGCTGTAGGGACAATTTAGGTAGGTTATGCAAAGTATATGTCGACACCAGACGTCTGACTCGTCTAGGTGGCATAAGTTATTCGCTATGCACAGTACGATTGCAGAATACCCCAACGTAACACGTTAATTTGCAGAACACGCTTAGCTATGCACAATACGATTGCAGAATACGCATACAAGCAAAGCTGACTGCAAAATTCTCCACACCGAACAGGCTAGTAACAACTGACACGCAAAATTGTAAAGCAATGCCAGACAGCTACACTGTTCTAGAAGATTGACGGTAGCGAAGCGAGCACAATGATCCTGCTACGAGCTTCACCCTAAGCTCAACCGTTTCTCTAAGTCCAGCTCAACTCTCGGACAGGCTACCCATATTACAACCCAGGATCCAAATGGCCTGTTACCCCGGGTGTAATGGGAGCAAATAAACAGAGTAGAAAAAGTTTAGACTTATATTATCCTTCACCAATTTATAACAGCAATATGTACACTATGTACAGTGATAAGGATAGTGCACTCCACGGTAAGCAAAGCAGAAATAGAAACCACAAGATAGCAGACCGTGCTTCAACCAGCTCTAGAATGGGAATGACAAGGGCAGACAGGAGAGCGGTACCCACATAACCTCTGCGATTGCCAAAACCATCTTATTGGCTAGAACCTGGTCACTAGTTGAACGACGGGGCCCCATCATCAACTCTTAGCAACCTGGTTCGCTGGTTGGGGGAGATAGCCTGTAAATGAGGGTGTGTACGTGCGCCGAATAAAGGTTACGTACTCTTTGCATGCTGCTGCAACTAACTCTTTGGGAAGGACCTACTTCCACTGGGGAATCCCGCCTACCAGTGACTTTGCCCTCGTCTGCTGCCCGTCCCTATCCACTGACGCCTATATAAACCGCCAGTCTTCTTGTCTTTGCTCCAGATTCTCCTCCACCACGATGCTGTGAACACTAACTCCAAGGCTGAGGGACTGATTACCTCATCTTTTGTATATAGTTCTACTGTCTTCCTATTATGTCCTAGAATCTGTATTGATAAAGCCACTGGATGGCGAAACGTCTACTACAATAAAGATATCCAGATGTTGCACATGTGTCTTAACTTTCATATTGTCGGTATTTTATACCTTTCTTGCACAGTATGCATAATGCTCGCCAGGACCAGGGTCCTGGCACGGTTCTTAATCTTGAGATGACCCGTCTCTGGCTCCTGAAGGAGAATTGATTCTTCACTGTTGCAGCAGATAAGCGTTTGGAATTTCACTATTCTTTCAAGCACAGTTCCGGACAGTTCAGCTAGTGTGCCTCATAAGCGACTGAAGTTACTCCATCTCAGCTGTTTCCTGAAGAAGGTCTACTCACAACTTGTCCAATACCCCTGCCTAGCTACCCAAGACACTATAACCCCACCCGGTAGATCATCAGATGCAGCATTCTCCACCTGACCTCAACGTGAACATGACTATAAATACTCCAGTACCTTCCAACCCCAGGTAGATCCGTGTGTGACTTGAAAAAGCCCACTGTGTGGGTGAAACGTTGTCAATAAAGGATCACATTATACTGCATTTGTGTTTATATTTCCATTGTGTCGGTATTTTATACCATTTATTTCCATTGTTTCCTGAGCTGGGGACTGGGCTCTGTCCTCTCTGATAATCTGCAGATTCATGGCATCCACTGCTTCCTGCTCTGTCAGTAAGCACACCCTCAGGAGTGTGCTGACCATCTGCCGGAACATGCTCTGTTGTTCTGTGGAGGTGATTGTGTTGCAGATAATATCCGTGAATGCCTTGATGAGTGTTAAGAGATCCTCTCTGTTGGGAGCCTGCGTTGTCGGTGGGTTCGAAGCAGTGGATATTATCTTGGCTGTTGTAATCTGTGGGGACTGCTGAGGGTTGTATTTCTTCACTGTGCACACCGTGGCCTGTTGCTGTATGCCAAGTTGTGTAACCTGCATCTGCTGGTGAGGTGCAGCCACAGCCTGCATAGTGGCTGTGCCTGGCAAGGAGGCCGGTGGGGGCTCGTGTAGTACCGTCTGCTGATTGCGATGCCCAGATGTTTCCTGTTGGCGCCGCCTATTCCTCATGTTTTTGTTTCTTCGTTGCGGTAGTGGGGGAAGATGCTCCTGTTCATGACGCCTGGTTGAGTCTTCAAGGGTCGGAAATTCCTGGGCATTGAGTTGGGTTGCCTGATGAGAGTTCTGCAGTATCGCAGGATTCTCTGCACCCATCGTCTGCTGAGGGTGATGCTCTGCCCTAGCCTGTTGTCTCGTCGTTGGTGCCTTCCAGGCCTCACGAATTCTACTGAGCCTCTAAGGGCATCGAGGGTTCCAGGCATGGTGTTTCTGCCTGCAATTCGGGCATCGTGGAGTGGGTGGCGATGCATTCTTCAGCTTGGTGATGCATTCCTCGGAAGGGTGGGGCTGGCTGCAGACACCGCAGAATACTCTGTTTGGACAGAGTGCACCCAGGTATCCGTAATGCTGGCACTTAAAACAGCGAACTGGTACTGCCGTGAAGGTCCTGACATCGTACCTGCCCCAAGAACCGAGGTCCAGCTGGGATGGCAGCGGTCCTACATGCTGAATGAGGACCTGTCGGGTTGGTGCGTTGCCTGCCGATTTTGCCTTGAGACGCTGAGCTGACACGACACTGGGATGAGCTGCTACTGCCTCGATGGGCATCATCAGTGGGTATCGCATCACTACACCCTTGGTGATCTTCTGCCGAGAATCCAGTTCCTCCAGGGTGAAGGAGCGGTCTGTCTCCATGACTTTCTTCAAAGTGATATGCATTTCCCTGTTGATAGGAGGTGTATGTATAATGTTCGCCAAGACCATAGTCCTGGCACGGGTCCCAATCTTGCGATGACCCGTCTCTGGCTCCCGATGGAGAAAGGTTTCCACAATGATGCGACGCATGCCACTCAAGCGCCCCTCTGGTCAGTTCAACTGGTGCATCTCATAAGCGACACCATATGTAACTATGGACACTAGCGAGGAGGAGGATATGTCATTATTACAGGTAACAGCTTGTCTGGTTCATTGACCCCATGGTACACTAGTGTGGCCACTGTCATCTCTGGATCCTCTTCGGGATCCAGATCTATCATATGGAGGGGGTTCTCCCTGAGTCGCTGCTCGGTACCACTGTTGAGATGGGGTATCAACTAAGACCTCCCCCATAAGTTTCGTGGCTCTGGCAGCCACCAGTTTGGTCTGTCGTAGGCTGATTGGGACAATAATCCCAACATGTGGATAGTCTGTTGCCGCCTCATTTCCCCGGATGCCAGCATGGCTGGGGATCCAGTTCAATGTCGATCTATTACCCTGAACTTCTAAGGCTGTCATTATACTCAGGATCGATGTGATGAGGTGAACATTTTCCTGTGGTTGAGGATGGGAGAGGGCATTGATTGCAGAGGTGGAATCAACATGTATGACAGGTCGGAGTCGATCTCGTAGGGCATGTGACAATGCCTGCTGAATCGCCACCAGCTCAGCTTGAAGGATGGTGCAGTGGTCAGGGAGTCGCCAGCCTTGTGTGTGACCATTGTGGTACATTCCAGCTGCTGCTCTCTTCCTGTCAGGGTCGACAGAACCATCTGTGAAATACACTGCACATGTGCCTCCCTCTGCCAGTGCCATGCTTGTCTCAGCATGATTGCTGAGGGTGTCTTGACTGCAGAGACACTTAGAGATGGGTAGCTGCATGATGAAAACATCGGCTGGATCTGGGGGCCAGGGAGGTGGCAATATAAACACAAATGCAGTATAATGTGATCCTTTATTGACTACGTTTCGCCCACACAGTGGGCTTTTTCAAGTCACAAACAGAACTACCTGGGGTGTATGTATAATGTTCGCCAAGACCGTAGTCCTGGCACGGGTCTCAATCTTGCGATGACCCGTCTCTGGCTCCCGAGGGAGAAAGGTTTCTACAATGATGCGACATATGCTGTTCAAGCACTCTTCTGGTCAGTTCAACTGGTGCATCTCATAAGCGACAACACCGTATGTACTCCTAACTGTGGACACTAGCGAGGAGGAGGATATGTCGTTATCACAGGTAACAGCTTGTCTGGTTCGTTGACTCCATGGTACACTAGTGTGGCCGCAGTCATCTCTGGGTCCTCTTCGGGAGGGAATATCACTCCTAGTTGCCTGCGGAGCGTCTCAGTAACTTCGCACTCCAGAAGATAGTGTGTTAGGGGCCGCTGGACAACGTGCTGACAGTACTGGCACATCTCCTCCTCAGCCTTGTCTACCATCATCTTGGCTGTGGGAAAGCCCAAACGAAGCCGATGGATGGCGGTACACTGCGCTCTGGACCAGCTTCTATCATATGGAGGGGGTTCTCCCTGAGTCGCTGCTCGGTACCACTGTTGAGATGGGGTATCACCTAAGACCTCCCCCATAAGTTTCATGGCTCTGGCAGCCACCAGTTTGGTCTGTCGTAGGCTGATTGGGACAGTAATCCCAACATGTGGATAGTCTGTTGCTGCCTTGGCTGCATCATCTGCCGCCTCATTTCCCCGGATGCCAGCATGGCTGGGGATCCAGTTCAATGTCGATCTGTTACCCTGAACTTCTAAGGCTGTCATTATGCTCAGGATCGATGTGATGAGGTGAACATTGTCCTGTGGTTGAGGATGGGAGAGGGCATTGATTGCAGACGTGGAATCAACATGTATGACAAGTCGGAGTCGATGTCGTAGGGCATGTGACAATGCCTGCTGAATCGCCACCAACTCAGCTTGAAGGATCGTGCAGTGGTCAGGGAGTCGCCAGCCTTGTGTGTGACCATTGTGGTACAGTCCAGCTGCTGCTCTCTTCCTGTCAGGGTCGACAGAACCATCTGTGAAATACACTGCACATGTGCCTCCCTCTGCCAGTGCCATGCTTGTCTCAGCATGATTGCTGAGAGTGTCTTGACTGCAGAGACGCTTAGAGATGGGTAGCTGCATGATGCAAACATCGGCTGGATCTGGGCGCCAGGGAGGTGGTGGATGGTACCCAGCAACAGGAAGGTCACAACTCTTCTCAAGGAGTAGTTGTATAGGCAGCAGCTTCCGCCCAGCAGCACAAAACGAACGAATCCAGGAGTAGTCCGTGAAGAGTGTGGGATCTTGTGACATGGTTGTCAATATCCGTCTCCTTAGTGGGGTACCTTGCTGCCTGTGCAGAATCGTGGCCACTTTGCAGGCGTTTATGTATCTTACTCTGTCAGCCAAGGAAGGAAGCCGGGCCTCAGATCTGAGACATACTGTGTTTGTCCAGATGGGGGCCCCAAGCATAGTTCTTATCGCCTGATTTTGTACTACCTCCACTCTTTGCCTGCTCTGCGGGAAGAGATGAGCTAAAGCCGGTGCACCGTAGTCAATGAGCGAGCGTATAGCTTGTATATAGTACAAGCGAAGTACATCTTTGCTTGCCCCTGCACGGTGCCTCGTCATGGCTCTCATGGCATTGAGTCTGAGTAGAGCACGTGACCTGACATACTCGGCCTGTTTCTGAAAGGTCAGCTTTTTATCAATGTAGATTCCCAAGTACAGGTAGGAGCCTGTCCACTCAAGTTCTATATCCTGAATACGTAATCTATTCACAGGATCTGGTCCCTTGAACATCATTGCAAGAGATTTCTCGGCCGAGATCTTGAGGCCTAGTTCCTTGCAAGACTGCGTAATTAGGTCCAAAGCTCTCTGAGCCTGTCGTTCTAAATTGCCTTTCCCATTCACTACGAGTGCAATATCATCAGCATAGGTGAGGAGCTGTGTACCACTATGAAAGGGAAGGCTCACAAGTTCCTGCATAAGGATGTTAAACAGGGTAGGACTGAGCACACCTCCTTGTGGTGTACCGTTTTCCAGGGATTTAAAGGAAGAGTAGTGTCCCTGAAAGCTAACACAGGCCTGCCTGCCCCTAAGGTAGGACTCTATCCAGGCCAGGAGGCGTCCTTTGATTCCCTTCCGAGCTAGTATTGCCAGAATTGCTGTGGGGCTGGCTAGCTCAAATGCCTTTTCAAGGTCGAGGTAGACGACAATACTAGGTTTTTTGTTACTGTCAGCAATCTGGCTTAGTAGAGTGGTTATGCACTCTGCTGTACCCACTCCTTTGGTGAAGCCAAATATGTGATGATGAGAGGGTCCAAGTTTCCATAGGAGGCGGTTTAACACCATCCTCTCAGCAGTCTTGGCTAAGCAGCTGGTCAGCGATATGGGTCTCATACTGCCTGGGTCCTTGGGCTTTGGAATTGGTACGATTGTAGCTTTCTTCCAAGCTGCTGGGAGTGTCCTGGCCCTCCACGACTTGTTAATGACGTCTAGTATGGCCTCCCATCCACTCTGCCCAGCCCGTGCAATCATAGAGTACGTCACACCATCGATGCCAGGGGCAGTGTCACCTGTGTTCTTAATGGCACGTCGGAGTTCCAAGTCCGTGAGGTCTACATCAGTCACATCTTCCGACTCACATGCAGCTTGTATCGTTAGCTGGCGCTGTGGCAGAAGATCCGTCTGTATATTCCAGATGTCCTGTGGGAGCTGAGTGGAGGCTCCCCTGGAAGTGAAAAGCTCCACTAGTTTCTCTGCTTCCTGGGATGGGTTCGGGTGTGCTGGTGGCCTCGGCTTGCTCTTGCCGGTTGCTATGTTGAGCTTGCCCCATATCTCAGATAAGGTGGTGTGATGCCCGAATGTTGAGCACCACTCCAGCCATTTCTCAGTTTTTACTCTGAGAGAGACTCTGCGGGCATGCTGCACAATGGCTCTCAGAGTATTCCTGTTCTCTGCCGTAGGGTTACGCCTGTATAGCTTCCTAAAAGAGTTGATGCGGTGGTTCTGCTCCCGCACCTCGTCGTTGTAGAACCACCAGTCTCTTTTGTGAGTGCGTCCTGCAGACTTCTTTGGAATTGCGCACTCTGCTGCCTGGATGAGAACAGTGATTAGCTCCTGTTCAGCCGTATCAAAGTCTTCAGATAGAGAGTATGTGGACCACCAGTCATGAAGATAATCCTGGAACACCTTCCATTTGGCCCTCTTTACGTCCCATCTAGGAGGCAGCACAACTGTGGGAGGCCTGTTGATGTTGAAGGTGGTGATCACTGCAAAGTGGTCACTGACAAGGTGAGGATGGGTTTCCCATGTGGCTCCTGCTGCGAGTTGTCTTGACCCGAAGGTAAGGTCGAGGCAGCCACCCAACAGGTGTGTGGGGTCTCCATTGTTTAGCAACTTTACCTCTGGAATATCGTGTAGGAGCATTGCTATGTGTCTGCCAGCAGCATTGGTTGCTGAGTGAGAGTGCAGCATTGGGTGATGTGCGTTGAAATCTCCACCCACAATAATACACTCAGTGCGTACTAGTGCGAGGAGCTCTGCAATGTCGAGGGTGTGTCTTGGGTTCTTGTAGATGTTATAGATGGTAATGGGCGCCCCAGGTATGTGCACAAGGATGGCCTGTACCTCGACATCCTCCCCACAGTCCACAGGGTTGGCTACAACCTCGTGAGGTATTGTATTGGATACAAATACAGCTGTGCCTCTGCAGTGAATGCCCGGGTCCATGTGCCGAAAATACCCAGCAAAACCGGGTAGTCTTGGGCACATAGTTGGGACAGTCAGAGTTTCTTGTAGCAAGACGATGTCAACCTGATCCCGAATTACTGCCTCCAGCAAGAGGTGCTGTTTGCCCCTCAAGCCCTGAATGTTCCATTGTAGGACCTTGAGGGTGTGATTTGGTACCGAGGTTATTCCATCGCTGTTGTTTCCTGAGCTGGAGACTGAGTCCTGCCCGCTCTGAGAACCTGCAAATTCATGGCATCCACTGTCTCCTCTTCGGTCAGAAAGCACACTCTCAGGAGAGTACTGACCATCTGCCGGAATGCGCTCTGTTGTTCCGTGGAGTTGATTGTGTTGCAAATAAGATCCGTGAACACCTTGATGAGTGCTACGAGATCCTCCCTGGTGAGGGCCTGCTTTGGAGATGGGTTCGAAACAGTGGATATTATCTGGGCTGCTGTGGTCTGTAGGGACTGTTGAGGGTTGGATTTCTTTATTGTATGCACCGTGGTCTGTTGCTGTATACCAGGTTGAGTAGCCGGGATCTGCTGGTGAGGTGCCAGTTGAGTCTGCACAGCGCCTGTGCCGGGTAAGGAGTGCCTGCGTTGTCGTGCTATGGCCGGTGGGGGCTCGTTTAGTGCAGCCTGCTGATCGCATTGACCCGATGCACCCTGTTGACGCCTCTTGTTCCTCTTGTTTCTGTTTCTTCGTTGAGGTAGGGGTGCAGGAGGTTCTTGACCTTGACGCCTGGTTGAGGCTTCTAGGGTTGGAAATTCCTGGGCATTGACTTGGTTTAGCTGCTGAGAGATCTGCGGTATGGCATGGTTCTCTGCATCCATTGGTTGATGATCCGTCATAGCCTGTTGCCGAGTTTTTGGCGTCTTCCAGACTTCTTGAATTCTGGCGAGCCTCTCGGGGCATCGAGGATTCCAGGCATGGTGTTTCTGCCTGCAGTTCGGGCATTGTGGAGTGGGTGGCGATGCATTCTTCAGCTTGGTGATGCATTCCTCGGTAGGGTGGTGCTGGCTGCAGACACCGCAGATTACTCTGTTCGGACAGAGTGCACCCAGGTGTCCATAACGCTGACACTTGAAACAGTGAACTGGTTCTGCTGTGAAGGTCCTGACATCGTACCTGCCCCAAGAACCGAGGTCCAGCTGGGATGGCAGTGGTCCTACATGCTGAATGAGAACCTGTCGGGTTGGTGCGTTGCCTGCCGTCTTTGCCTTGAGACGTTGAGCTGACACCACACTGGGGTGAGCTGCTACTGCCTCGATGGGCATCATCAGCGGGTATCGCATCACTACACCCTTGGTGATCTTCTGCCGAGAGTCCAGTTCCTCCAGGGTGAATGAGCGATCTGTCTCCATGACTCTCTTCAAGGTGGTATACATTTCCTTGTTGAGAGGAGTCAATATTGGTTCTCCCCTCAAGTTGAACCATATCTTGAACTTCAGGTTGTGTCGTGATTCCAGGTATGAAACAACCCCATAGTGGGTTCTGTGGTCCCCATAAGACTTCACCTTGAATTTGCCAGGTCGGTTGAGCTGGTTTGCCTGCTCCTTGGACGGACGGTGCTTCTTCTTCTTCTCCACAGTGTTCCATCCCTCTTGGTTTTCGGGGGGTGCGGTGTTTATTTCCGCACCTGTTTCTATTGTCGCTGGCTCCATGGTCAGATCTGCTACAATGTGAGCAGGATCTTCCTCTTCCTCTCGCAACTTCTTCGCTAGAATTTCGCCCCACATTTCCAAATCTGAGTCCTCCGTCGTGTTCATGGAGCATCGTGGCCTCTTCTTTTCGGCAGAAGCCATATGCCTATCTTCTGATAAGGTAGTGAACTCCGTGAACTTTATTGACTACGTTTCGCCCACACAGTGGGCTTTTTCAAGTCACAAACAGAACTACCTGACCTCAGCCGGACTATAAATACTCGCGTTCCTTCCACCCCAGGTAGTTCTGTTTGTGACTTGAAAAAGCCCACTGTGTGGGCGAAACGTAGTCAATAAAGGATCACATTATACTGCATTTGTGTTTATATTGCCATTGTGTCGGTATTTTATACCATTTATTTCCATCGTGTCAAACACTGCAGTAGAAATGGATCCTTCACACAGAGAATACCTGGACCTTCTTCTAAAAGCTTACTCACTTCGCAACAGACACAATTTTCTTCGTGATTGCATCCAAGAAATGGTCTTACCAAGATCTACTCCTCCTCAAATTGCCAACATCAAACCACCTTTCTCCGCTACAGCTCGGACCTACCTTGAAGAGTGTGCAGATGACTTAAACAATGCTACAAAGGAAGCTTTTCTCCAAGCCAGAACACTAGGCACAACACTCCGGGGCAACATGAACAGACGCACCGCCGAAATCATTCGCAGCAGAGTTACCACAGCGAATGTTCAACAGAAGATCAGACTTACTAGGAAACTACAAACACTCTGCGATAATAGTAATTGGAAAAGTTTAGGAAGACCTGAAATTATTCAAAATCTTTCATCTCGTCCACTGTCAACCACAGAAACTGAAGCCCTCAGCTTAGGCCTCAAATTCGCAACAGGAATTACGAAACCAAAACAAGACCTCAATTTCATCGCCAAAAACTACAGACACAATGACTCCGACTTCCAAAAAGGCTATCTTCAAGGCATCATCTCAGCAGCCATCTCAACACGCAGCTCCCCAGTCATACCTCGACGTTACATCAATGCACTCAAAGGTTTAGCAGAAGACACGACCATCAGGGTCACCACCGCTGATAAAGGAGGTGGTGTTGTTATCATGAACACTGACGATTACAGGAACAAAATGCTCAATCTACTTAATGACCCAGATACCTACAAACCTCTCACAACTAACCAAGTGGACAACCTTACTAAAACTTTTCTTCAAAGGACTCGCCGCATTCTGAGGGGCTCAGAACAAGGGAAGAAACTTCTGCACACCATGCCCAGCAACCCCAGACCTGCCAGAATGTACGGCCTGCCAAAGACTCACAAGCCTGGTATCCCACTGAGGCCCATATCCTCGGGAATAGGCAGTGCTCCCCACCAGCTCTCAGGAATTCTCGCCAAACACCTCTCTAAACTCTTGGGCACTATCAGTCCAGCACATCTCAAACACTCAGGTGATCTTCTCAATCGCATTCGCAACATCAACATCAGGAACAAGAAACTTTCCAGCCTTGACGTGACTTCCCTATTCACCAAAGTACCTACTACACAAGCCATCGATCTCTTGCGCAGGAAAATTGACGATTCACTTGATCTTCCCATTCCAGCCAGCGATTTCATCGACCTTGTTGAACTATGTGTTGGCTTTACGTGTTTCTCTTTCGAAAATCACCTCTTTCAGCAGACTTTTGGACTACCCATGGGTTCGCCACTCAGTGCAGTCCTGGCGAACCTAAACATGGAACATCTAGAAGCCGAACGTTTCTCCACCATTATTCCTTCGTCTGTCACCTGGCTCCGTTATGTTGACGACATTCTCCTCATAACTCCTAAACGCTTCAACGTTCAAGCTCTCCAAGACAAGCTCAACCAGGTCGAGCCTTCAATCCAGTTCACACTTGAAGAAGAAGTCGACAACACTCTTCCTTTCCTTGATGTCCTGCTCTGCAAAGCTGACCACGAACTTCGTTTTAAAGTCTATCGAAAACCCACCAACCAAAACGATCTTCTCCACTTCTACTCTCACCACGACACCAAAACCAAACGTGGTGTAATTATAGGCTTCTTCCTGCGTGCACTCAGAATCTGCAGCAACGAGTTCCTTGAGGAAGAATGCACTATAATTGAACAAATATTTTCTAAACTCCACTATCCTCGTCACTTCATCAGAGACTGCAGACGGCGAGCATTAAACATCTTCAACACAGCCAGAGAAGACACTGCCGAGAAGAGATACATAGTCCTTCCCACCAACTCCATTGCCAAACATGTTTCCAACATCTTTGCCAAAACATCATTCCAAGTATCTACCTCCACAACCACGACCATCAAGGACATCACCAGTAGTAGGCAGGACAAGCCTCCATCCTCTGCAGGGGTATACATAATCCCTTGTAATGGCTGCAACAAGTTATACGTGGGCGAAACATCAAGGGACCTCCAAACACGTATTTCAGAACACCAATACGCAAGCAGGTCTGACGACACAAGGAATGCCTGCGTACAACACCGTAATTCACACAACCACTTGATAAACTACAGAAACTCAAGACTTATCGCCACAGAAGCCAACACTCAATACCGAAGAATCCTGGAATCATCTGACAACTTCAACCAGAATAGTGGCTTCTATAACATAGCTGAACCACTTGCCAAGAAACTTCTTCATCGCTATCCCACATAAGAACACTGTAGAAGGTCTGCTCACAAACTTATCCAATCTCCTTTCCAAGCTACCCAAGTTTTTAGACTCTATAACCCCACTCGGTACATCATCAGATGCAGCATTCTTCACCTGACCTCAGCCGGACTATAAATACTCGCGTTCCTTCCACCCCAGGTTGTTCTGTTTGTGACTTGAAAAAGCCCACTGTGTGGGCGAAACGTAGTCAATAAAGGATCACATTATACTGCATTTGTGTTTATATTGCCATTGTGTCGGTATTTTATACCATTTATTTCCAGTGCCAGGGAGGTGGTGGATGGGACCCAGCAACAGGAAGGTCACAACTCTTCTCACAGAGCAGCTGTACAGGCAGCAGCTTCCGAGCAGCAGCACAAAACGAACGAATCCAGTAGTCCGTGAAGAGTTTGGGATCTTGTGACATGGTTGTTAATATCCGTCTCCTTAGTGGGGTACCTTGCTGCCGGTGTAGAATCGTGGCCACTTTGCAGGCGTTTATATATCTTACTCTGTCAGCCAAGGAAGGAAGCCGGGCCTCAGATCTGAGACATACTGTTTATATATCTTACTCTGTCAGCCAAGGAAGGAAGCCGGGACTCAGATCTGAGACATACTGTGTTGGTCCAGATGGGGGCACCAAGCATAGTTCTTATCGTCTGGTTTTGTACGACCTCCACCCTTTGCCTGCTCTGCAGGAAGAGATGAGCTAAAGCCGGTGCACCGTAGTCAATGAGCGAGCATATAGCTTGTATATAGTACAAGCGAAGTACATCTTTGCTTGCCCCTGCATGGTGCCTCGTCATGGCTCTCATGGCGTTGAGTCTGAGTAGAGCACGTGACCTGACATACTCGGCCTGTTTCTGAAAGGTCAGCTTTTCTTCAATGTAGATTCCCAAGTACAGGTAGGAGCCTGTCTACTCAAGTTCTATATATTGAATACGTAATCTATTCATAGGATCTGGTCCCTTGAACATCATTGCAAGAAATTTCTCGGCCGAAATCTTGAGGCCTAGTACCTTGCAAGACTGCATAATTAGGTCCAAAGCTCTATAAGCCTGTCGTTCTAAATTGCCTTTCCCATTCACTACTAGATCATCAGCATAGCTGAGGAGCTGTGTACCACTATGAAAGGGAAGGCTCACAAGTTCCTGCATAAGGATGGTAAACAGGGTAGGACTGAGCACACCTCCTTGTGGTGTACCGTTTTCCAGGGTTTTAAAGGAAGAGTAGTGTCCCTGAAAGCTGACACAGGCCTGCCTGCCCCTAAGGTAGGACTCTATCCAGGCCAGGAGGAGTAATTTGAATGGGTTACTAGCCCCTTGCTCCTGGCATTTTAGTCATCTCTTACAACAAGCATGGCTTACGGAGGAAGAATTCTGTTCCACTTACCCGTGGAGATAAGAGGAAATAAAGAAGAACAAGAACTAGAAAGAAAATAGAAGAAAACCCAGAGGGGTATGCATATATATTTATTTCTATTCAAGATTGATGGACTGACAACATCTACTCAAGGTTGAGGGACTGATTACCTCATTCTCCTCCTGTTCTTCAAGATTCTCCTTTGTATGGACTGATGAAGCCACTGTGTGGCGAAACGTTTCATCAATAAAGATACCCAAGAGTTGCACATGTGTCTAATTTATCATCATGCATATATATGCTTGTACATGTATGTGTAATGTGACCTTAGTGTAAGTAGAAATAGCAAGATGTACCTGAAATCTTGCATGTTTATGAGACAGAAAAAAGGACACTTCTCATTGGTTGGCAGGTGACCCGAGCTGTCATTCCAAGCTGGAAAGAGAGACAGGTTACCCACTGCTTAGGAAATCACTCTCCATGATAAGTGTAAAATACTTAAAGAAGGTGGTGATTATCTAAAAATATTATTTTTTTTATTTTTTTTTATTATCACACTGGCCGATTCCCACCAAGGCAGGGTGGCCCGAAAAAGAAAAACTTTCACCATCATTCTCTCCATCACTGTCTTGCCAGAAGGGTGCTTTACACTACAGTTTTTAAACTGCAACATTAACACCCCTCCTTCAGAGTGCAGGCACTGTACTTCCCATCTCCAGGACTCAAGTCCGGCCTGCCGGTTTCCCTGAATCCCTTCATAAATGTTACTTTGCTCACACTCCAACAGCACGTCAAGTATTAAAAACCATTTGTCTCCATTCACTCCTATCAAACACGCTCACGCATGCCTGCTGGAAGTCCAAGCCCCTCGCACACAAAACCTCCTTTACCCCCTCCCTCCAACCTTTCCTAGGCCGACCCCTACCCCGCCTTCCTTCCACTACAGACTGATACACTCTTGAAGTCATTCTGTTTCGCTCCATTCTCTCTACATGTCCGAACCACCTCAACAACCCTTCCTCAGCCCTCTGGACAACAGTTTTGGTAATCCCGCACCTCCTCCTAACTTCCAAACTACGAATTCTCTGCATTATATTCACACCACACATTGCCCTCAGACATGACATCTCCACTGCCTCCAGCCTTCTCCTCGCTGCAACATTCATCACCCACGCTTCACACCCATATAAGAGCGTTGGTAAAACTATACTCTCATACATTCCCCTCTTTGCCTCCAAGGACAAAGTTCTTTGTCTCCACAGACTCCTAAGTGCACCACTCACTCTTTTTCCCTCATCAATTCTATGATTCACCTCATCTTTCATAGACCCATCCGCTGACACGTCCACTCCCAAATATCTGAATACGTTCACCTCCTCCATACTCTCTCCCTCCAATCTGATATCCAATCTTTCATCACCTAATCTTTTTGTTATCCTCATAACCTTACTCTTTCCTGTATTCACCTTTAATTTTCTTCTTTTGCACACCCTACCAAATTCATCCACCAATCTCTGCAACTTCTCTTCAGAATCTCCCAAGAGCACAGTGTCATCAGCAAAGAGCAGCTGTGACAACTCCCACTTTGTGTGTGATTCTTTATCTTTTAACTCCACGCCTCTTGCCAAGACCCTCGCATTTACTTCTCTTACAACCCCATCTATAAATATATTAAACAACCAAGGTGACATCACACATCCTTGTCTAAGGCCTACTTTTACTGGGAAAAAATTTCCCTCTTTCCTACATACTCTAACTTGAGCCTCACTATCCTCGTAAAAACTCTTCACTGCTTTCAGTAACCTACCTCCTACACTTGCAACATCTGCCACATTGCCCCCCTATCCACCCTGTCATACGCCTTTTCCAAATCCATAAATGCCACAAAGACCTCTTTAGCCTTATCTAAATACTGTTCACTTTTATGTTTCACTGTAAACACCTGGTCCACACACCCCCTACCTTTCCTAAAGCCTCCTTGTTCATCTGCTATCCTATTCTCCGTCTTACTCTTAATTCTTTCAATTATAACTCTACCATACACTTTACCAGTGTATTATGTGGAGCTTAAAATTGAAAGAACTAAGTTTATTATTGATATCCACTAGAATAGGAGCAGAGGCTTTTACTTACAGTTGTGCTGGGAGCTGTGAGTGGAGTGATTACTGTTTGGCCGGAGCCCTACACGTCACCTTTCGGGGTGGGGAGAAAAGGGGGTGATAACGGGACCTAGGCTGACCATACCTTAACAAGCAGCCGGCGATCAAACTATCGTTACCATATACTCGCTCGCTACTCCCATCCGTTGAACTTTTCCCTCACACTTCTTTTAAATTTAGCAATTTATAAAGTAGAATGGGTTAATAGCCCCTTGCTCCTGGCATTTTAGTCGTGTCTTACAACAAGTATGTTTTAAGGAGGAAGAATTCTGTTCCACTTACCCGTGGAGATAAGAGGAATTAAACAAGAACAAGAACAAGAACCAGAAAGAAAATAGAAGAAAACCCAGAGGGGTATGTACATATATGCTTGTGCATGTATATGTAGTGTAACCTTAGTGTAAATAGAAATAGCAAGATGTACCTGAAATCTTGCATGTTTATGAGACAGAAAAAAGAACACCAGCAATCCTACCATTATGTAAAACAATTACAGGTTTCCGTTTTATACTCATTTGGCAGGAAGGTAGAACTTCCCTGGGCTGTTGCTGTCTGCAGTTATTATTATTATTGTGATTATTATTATTGTAATAGGCTGGAATACTGCTGTACACTAACTGCCCCCTTCAAGGCAGGGGAACTTTCAAAGTGCACATAAGTACGATATGTATTCCTTGGAATGCAGGCAAGAAAGATACATGATAATAAACACTTGGAAAAATCCTAGAAGGATTAGTACCAAACTTGCTCAGGAGAATCACTCCCTGCAAATGCAAAAAAAACTCTGCAGGAGATGCAACTTTCTCAGAATGGAAAGCAGAGGTACCACGAGTACACTAATAGAACTCACAATAAGTTTCAGGGGACCAAGAGTGTTCAACTGCCTCCCAGGATACATAAGGGGGATTGCCAATGGACCCATGGCTGTCTTCAACAAGGCACTGGGATGGCATGTAAAGTCAGTACCTGGTCAGCCGGGTTTTGGTTCGTATGCTGGTTTATGTGTGGGCAGCAGTAGTTGCCTGGTTCACCAGATCCTGATACACACGTAAGTACGTTAAGGCACCTAAATTACTGGGAATGGTTGAAGATCCTTGATCTGTATTCCTCTGAATGCAGGCGAGAGAGATTCATGATAATATGCACTTGGAAGGTCCTGTGAAGATTGATACCAAACCTGCACATGAAAATCACTCCATATGAAAGCAAAAGACTCAGCAGAAGATGCAACATTCCCCCAGTGAAAAGCAGGGACACCACGAATACAATGAGAGACATAAGAATGTAAGAACGAAGGAACACTGCAGAAGGCCTACTGGCCCATGCGAGGCAGGTCCAAGTCTCCTACCGGCTTAAGCCAATGCACCCAACCTAGTCAGGTCAGGTCACATTGACTTAAGGGAGGAACACGGCAACCGACCTGGTAGCACAAGCTATCAGGTCTAACTCACACCCACCCACATCTACTCATGTATTTATCCAACCTATTTTTAAAGCTACACAACGTTCTGGCCTCTATAACGGTACTTGGGAGTTTGTTCCACTCATCCACAACTCTATTACCAAACCAGTACTTTCCTATATCCTTCCTGAATCTGAATTTTTCCAACTTAAAACCATTGCTGCAAGTCCTGTCTAGGCTAGATATTTTCAGCACACTATTTACATCCCGTTTATTTATTCCTGTCTTCCATTTATACACCTCAATCATATCCCCCCTAATTCTACGTCTTTCTAGAGAGTGCAGTTTCAGGGCCCTTAGTCTATCCTCATAGGGAAGGTTTCTGATACATGGGATCAACTTTGTCATCCTCCTTTGTACATTTTCCAGAGAATTTATATCCATTCTGTAAAGCAAAGTAAGTGTTAGGGGCCCAAGACTATTCAATTGCCTCTCAGGATACATAAGGGGATTACCAATAGACCCCTGGCTGTCTTCAAGAAGGCACTGGACATGGACTTATAGTCGGTACCTGACCAACTGGGCTGTGGTTAGTACGTCAGCTTGCGTGAGGCCAGCAGTATCAACCTGGTTGATCAGAACCTGATCCCCCTTGAAGCCTGGTCTCAGACCGGGCGCATGGGCTTTGACCCCCGAAGCCCTCTCCAGGTAAACCAAGAGGCCTGATCTCAGATAGGTTCACGTGGGCAATGAAAGATTTCTCCCAGTATACTCCAGTATATGATTTATTTACCAATTAAGAATTATGATCTTCAGAATGACACTATTGTAAAGAATATACAATATAATATATAAAAATGACATTCAGGAAGACCATCAAGGTGGTATTGTGGCAAAGTAAAACTGAGGGTAGGAATTAATAGATTGTTTATTTGATAGATGTCACCAGTTGTGTTGCATGCAACACACTGCCAGACATGCAACACACTGCCAGACAAGTCTGGCCCAATACCAGAATCTTCGAGAAGAAAAAACGCTCAAAAATTATTTCATAATTTAGGTTAAGTAATGTTTAGTAAACTAGACCGAAATATTGATATATTTATTTATTTAAATGATATACTGTCATGAATCATATCTTACTAGTATGAGTTCTCATATGACTTACTAAACCAGACTTTCGAGAAAAGTTTTTCAGACACATTGAGCACTGATATGGTTTCTCTCCAGTATGAGTTCTCATGTGATTTACTAATGTTGATCTATGAGAAAAGGCATTCATACATTCTGAACACTTATATGGTTTCTCTCCGGTATGAGTTCTCATGTGACATACTAGGTCAGACCTTTGCGAAAAGTCTTTTGGACATTGTGAACACTGATATGGTTTCTCTCCTGTATGAGCTCTAATGTGATGTACTAAATAAGGTTTTCTTGTAAAGTCTTTCAGACACACTGAACACTGGAACGGTTTCTCTCCAGTATGAGTTCTCTTGTGATTTACTAATGTTGATCTATGAGAAAAGGTATTCATACATTCTGAACACTTATATGGTTTCTCTCCAGTATGAGTTCTCATGTGACTTACTAGGTCAGACCTTTGCGAAAAGTCTTTTGGACATTGTGAACACTGATATGGTTTCTCTCCAGTATGAATGATCAAGTGCCTTTTTAAAGTATTTTTTTTAGAAAATTTTTTCAGACACACTAAACACTGATATAGTTTTTCTCCAATATGAGTTCTCATGTGTTGTAGTAAATTACATTTATCAGAAAGCTCTTTAAGACACATTGAACGTTTGAGTGTTTCATAGTCTATAATAGATCTGGTGAGAGATACGCACTGTTCTTGAGAAGAAGGGTGTTGTAGCGAGTGTGAATTTTCATCAACACCTGTACGTTGATTTGTCTTAAAACACAGTTTTTCAGATGTTTTCAACATAATGATTAATAATGATGTCGTATATTAATTTACTTAACTATGTTTTTAGTGTAGTCACTGTATTAACAATATATACAGTATTTACAGAATCTTCTGATTTGTAACAGTGATTTGGCAATGCAAGAGTCAGTTTAGTATTGACACTACAAGTATCAGAATATTGTGCTAGAATAACTGAAGTATTGACACAACAAGAGCCAGCCTCAGGTGTCAGGATACCTGAAGTATTGACACAACAAGCCAGCCTCAGGTGTAAGGATACCTGAAGTATTGACTCAACAAGAGCCAGCCTCAGGTGTCAGGATACCTGAAGTATTGACACTACAAGAGCCAGCCTCAGGTGTAAGGATACATGAAGTATTAACACAACAAGAGCCAGCCTCAGGTGTCAGGATACCTGAAGTATTGACACAAAAAGAGCCAGTCTCAGGTGTCAGGATGCCTGAAGTATTGTCACAGTAAGAGCCAGCCTCAGGTGTCAGGCTACCTGAAGTATTGACACAATAAGAGTCAGCCTCAGGCGTCAGGATGGCCTGCAAAATAAATAAAATATATAATCTTTTATTATTATCATCATCATCGTAATAAAGTTGGTAGAATTACCGACAATATGTAAAGTAAAAGGACACAAGTGCAACTAATGTCACATTTTTATTGTTGACAATGTTTCGCTCTCCAGGAAGACAGAAGAAATATAGATTGTAGATGAATGGATCAAAAAACAGACACGTTGTTAAATTAGACACACAGGGTAGCATTGAAAATTGGGCTGGGCAAATGTTTTGTTAGTGGGATGAATTGTAAAGGACCTGCCTAGTATGGGCCAACAGGCCTGCTGCAGTGTTCCTCCTTTCTTGTGTTGTTATATGCAACTCTTGGGTATCTATATTGAGGAAACGTTTCGCCAGACAGTGGCATCATCATTCCATACAAAGGATAAACTAGAAGAACACTAGGAGAATGAGGTAATCAGTGCCTCAACCTTGAGTCGATGTGGTCAGTCCATCAATTTTGAAGAAATATACAAAAATATCTGGTAATTAGCACCTCAGCCTTGGAGTTGGTGTGAAGAGCAACTCAGAGGTGAAGAATCTTCACAACTACGGTCCTAAAATTTGTATTGATAAAGCCACTGGATGTCAAAACGTCTACAATAAAGATACCCAGAAGTTGCACATTTCTCTAATTCTCATCAGTTATATTAATGTTTAAGCTATTGATTAATTATGGGAGAAAATGTTTTGCAAGACACTTGTGCAACATCTGGTTATCTTTATTGTAGACGTTCCGACATCCAGTGGCTTTATCAATACAGATTCTTGGACATAATACGAAAATAGAACTATTATGTCTAAGAATCTGTATTGATAAAGCCACTGGGTGGCGAAACGTCTACAATAAAGATAACCAGATGTTGCACAAGTGTCTTAACTTTCAACTCTTAAGTTGCCAATGGTATTTATGTGAGTTCTGTGTGAGTTGTGATAATAGTTTAAGCTAAAAATTGTTATTGGTGACCTAAATTTGTCCTATTTCCTATAACAACATCAATGAACTTACCTTACAGTTGTTTGGAAGGTCTTCACTGGGATAATATCAGCTTTCCAAATTGATATCAACAACTTGGTTAAACAGGATATATTTGAGAGCAAATGTTTAGGTCAAGGGATCTTGATTGCTTCTAACAAACGATGATTAAAATGAAAGCATATATAGGCTGAGAGTGAAGTGTAACACCTGACAATAAGGTCATGTGACTCAAATGCAACTCATAACAACATAAGAAAGGAGAAACACTGCAGCAGGCCTGTTGGCCCATACTAGGCAGGTCCTTTACAATCCATCCCCCTAACAAAACATTTGCCCAACCCAATTTTCAATGCTACCCAAGAAATAAGGTCTGATAACTCCATCAATTAATATATGCAAATCCCGTTCAAACCAAACCCCTCTCGATCAAGTATTTATCCAACCTAAATTTGAACCTACCCAAGGTTTAAGCCTCTATAACCCAACTAGGTAGACTGTTCCCCTCATCAACTACCCTATTTCCAAACCAATACTTTCCTATGTCCTTTCTAAATCTTAACTTGTCAAATTTGATTCCATTATTGCGGGTTCTCTCTAGGAGAGATATCCTCAAGACCTTATTAATATCCCCTTTGATAACACCCGTCTCCCACTTGTACACTGCCTCGCATGGGCCAGTAGGCCTCCTGCAGTGTTCCTCCATTCTTATGTTCTTATGTTTACCCTCATTTTTTGTCTTTCAAGTGAACGTAGTTTAACAGTCTTAGCATAAGAACAAAGGAAATGAGGATCACTACAACAGTCCTGTAGGCCCATACTCTGCAGGTCCTTTACAATCCATCCCACTTACAAAACATTTGCCCAACCCAGTTTACAATGTTGATAATCTAGACATATGTGCAACTCTTGGGTATATGTGATCCTATATTGACAACGTTTCACCCACACAGTGGGCTTTCTCAAGTCACACACGGATCTACCTGGGGTTGGAAGGTACAAGAGTATTTATAGTCAGAATGTTGTAAAGTAAAAGGACACAAGTGCAACTAATGTGACATTTATTGTGGCAACGTTTCGCTCTCCAGGAGCTTTATCAAGCTTGATAAAGCTCCTGGAGAGCGAAACGTTGCCACAATAAATGTCACATTAGTTGCACTTGTGTCCTTTTACTTTACATATTGTCGGTAATTCTACCAACTTTATTACAGTCAGAATGTTGAGGTCAGGTGAACAATGCTGCATCTGATGATCCACCGGGTGGGGTTATAGAGTCTTGGGTAGCTTGGCAGGGGTATTGGACAAGTTGTAGACCTTCTGCAGTGTTCTATGTTCTTATGTGGGATAGCGATGAAGAAGTTTCTTGGCGAGTGGTTCAGCTATGTTATAGAAGCCATTGTTCTGGTTGAAATTGTTGGTTGTAGAGATAAGCGATGATTCCAGGATTCTTCTGTATTGAGTGTTGTCTTCTGTGGCTATAAGTCTTGAGTTTCTGTAGTTAACATAAGAACATAAGAATGTAGGAACACTGCAGAAGGCCTACTGGCCCATACGAGGCAGGTCCTTATCAAAACGACATCTACCTAAAGCTACTCAAGAAACAACTCCCGCACCCCCCAACACCAATCAAACCCACTCATATATTTGTCCAGTCTCTTCTTAAAGCTACCCAAGGTCCTAGCCTCTATCACCCCACTGGGAAGACTGTTCCACGCATCTACAACTCTGTTAGAAAACCAGTACTTACCTATGTCCTCTCTAAATCTAAATTAATTAAATGGTTGTGTGAATTGCGATGCTGTACACAGGCATTCCTTGTATCGTCAGTTCTGCTTGCATATTGGTGTTCTGAAATGCGTGTTTGGAGGTCTCTTGATGTTTCGCCCACATATAATTTGTTGCAGTCATTACAAGGGATTATGTATACCCCTGCAGAGGATGGAGGCTTGTCCTGTCTACTACTGGTGATGTCCTTGATGATCGTGGTTGTGGAGGTAGATACTTGGAATGGCAAAGATGTTGGAAACATGTTTGGCAATGGAGTTGTTGGGGAGGACTATGTATCTCTTCTCGGCAGTGTCTTCTCTGGGTGTGTTGAAGATGTTTAATGCCCGCCGTCTGCAGTCTCTGATGAAGTGACTAGGATAGTGGAGTTTGGAAAATACTTGTTCAATTATAGTGCATTCTTCCTCAAGGAACTCATTGAAGATTGAGACACTTATGCAGCATATGGGAATCTTTATTCAGGAAACGTTTCGCCACACAGTGGCTTCATCAGTCCAATACAAAGAGGAAGGCGTAAGGAGAGGAGGAGTATGAGGTAATCAGTCCCTCAGCCTGGAGTCGATGTGTTCAGTCCATCAATCTTGTAGAATGTACCGGAGTATGAGGTAATCAGTCCCTCAACCTGGAGTCGATGTGTTCAGTCCATCAATCTTGTTGAATGTCACATTCAACAAGATTGATGGACTGAACACATCGACTCCAGGCTGAGGGACTGATTACCTCATACTCCTCCTCTCCTTACGCCTTCCTCTTTGTATTGGACTGATGAAGCCACTGTGTGGCGAAACGTTTCCTGAATAAAGATTCCCATATGCTGCATAAGTGTCTCAATCTTCAACTTGTCGGTTTTTCAAACCATTCATCACAAGGAACTCATTGCTGCAGATTCTGAGTGCACGTGGGAAGAAGCCTATAATCACACCACGTTTGGTTTTGGTGTCGTGGTGAGAGTAGAAGTGGAGAAGATCGTTTTGGTTGGGTTGTTTTCGATAGACTTTAAAACGAAGTTCGTGGTCAGCTTTGCAGAGCAGAACATCAAGGAAAGGAAGAGTGTTGTCGACTTCTTCTTCAAGTGTGAACTGGATTGAAGGCTCGACCTGGTTGAGCTTGTCTTGGAGAGCATTTGTGTTTATATTTCCAACTCTTGGGTATCTTTATTGAGGAAACGTTTCGCCACACAGTGGCTTCTTCAGTCCATACTATTCACGATTCTCCTTTGTATAGACTGATGAAGCCACTATGTGGCGAAACGTTTCCTCAATAAAGATACCCAAGAGTTGCGCATGTGTCTGATTTATCAACGTGTCGGTTCTCTGAACCATTCATCTACAATCAAGTTTTCAATGATCCCCAAGTCCAACTCAAATCCAATCAATCCCACTCATATATTTTTCCAACCTAAATTTGAAGCTACCAAAAGTCCTAGCCTAAATAACCCAACTAGTTAGACTGTTCCACTCATCAACTACCCTATAAGAACATAATAATGGAGGACCACTGCAGAAGGCCTACTGGCCCATGCGAGGCAGGTCCTTATCAAAACGACTACTTGCAAAGTAAAAGAACACAAATGCAACTAATGTGACTTTTTATTGTGGCAACGTTTCGCTCTCCAGGAGCTTTATCAAGCCATTACAAACAATACAGTATGCATAATGTAAAGTAAAAGGACACAAGTGCAACTAATGTGACATTTATTGTGGCAACTTTAAGGGTGATGGACTGATTACATCGTCTTCAAGTATCTTCTGCTTCTATCAACCTTTCTGTACTCGACTGAAGAAGCCTACTGTGTAGGCGAAACGTTTCGAAATAAAGATACCTAACTGTTGCATATGTGTCTTACCTAACAATCTGTCGGTATTTCATACCATTTTAAAGTTCATTCTGTCAGACACTGCAACACAAGGGTATCTTGGTACAGACCACTTCGACAACCTCTACTAGTGAGAACGGCTGGGTTTGAGAAGGACCTGCCCTCCCAAAGCAACCTACGTCTCACCTCCTGGCACTATATAAAGGCCCCATTCTGTCACTTCAACTTCATATTGTTTCAGACAACGGAACAATGCTCTTCTCCAGACTGAGGGACTGACCACCTCAAAACTTTAAGGGTGATGGACTGATTACATCGTCTTCAAGTATCTTCTGCTTCTATCAACCTTTCTGTACTCGACTGAAGAAGCCTACTGTGTAGGCGAAACGTTTCGAAATAAAGATACCTAACTGTTGCATATGTGTCTTACCTAACAATCTGTCGGTATTTCATACCATTTTAAAGTTCATTCTGTCAGACACTGCAACACAAGGGTATCTTGGTACAGACCACTTCGACAACCTCTACTAGTGAGAACGGCTGGGTTTGAGAAGGACCTGCCCTCCCAAAGCAACCTACGTCTCACCTCCTGGCACTATATAAAGGCCCCATTCTGTCACTTCAACTTCATATTGTTTCAGACAACGGAACAATGCTCTTCTCCAGACTGAGGGACTGACCACCTCAAAACTTTAAGGGTGATGGACTGATTACATCGTCTTCAAGTATCTTCTGCTTCTATCAACCTTTCTGTACTCGACTGAAGAAGCCTACTGTGTAGGCGAAACGTTTCGAAATAAAGATACCTAACTGTTGCATATGTGTCTTACCTAACAATCTGTCGGTATTTCATACCATTTTAAAGTTCATTCTGTCAGACACTGCAACACAAGGGTATCTTGGTACAGACCACTTCGACAACCTCTACTAGTGAGAACGGCTGGGTTTGAGAAGGACCTGCCCTCCCAAAGCAACCTACGTCTCACCTCCTGGCACTATATAAAGGCCCCATTCTGTCACTTCAACTTCATATTGTTTCAGACAACGGAACAATGCTCTTCTCCAGACTGAGGGACTGACCACCTCAAAACTTTAAGGGTGATGGACTGATTACATCGTCTTCAAGTATCTTCTGCTTCTATCAACCTTTCTGTACTCGACTGAAGAAGCCTAGTGTGTAGGCGAAACGTTTCGAAATATAGATACCTAACTGTTGCATATGTGTCTTACCTAACAATCTGTCGGTATTTCATACCATTTTAAAGTTCATTCTGTCAGACACTGCAACACAAGGGTATCTTGGTACAGACCACTTCGACAACCTCTACTAGTGAGAACGGCTGGGTTTGAGAAGGACCTGCCCTCCCAAAGCAACCTACGTCTCACCTCCTGGCACTATATAAAGGCCCCATTCTGTCACTTCAACTTCATATTGTTTCAGACAACGGAACAATGCTCTTCTCCAGACTGAGGGACTGACCACCTCAAAACTTTAAGGGTGATGGACTGATTACATCGTCTTCAAGTATCTTCTGCTTCTATCAACCTTTCTGTACTCGACTGAAGAAGCCTACTGTGTAGGCGAAACGTTTCGAAATAAAGATACCTAACTGTTGCATATGTGTCTTACCTAACAAGCCATGGCCTGATAAAGCTCCTGGAGAGCGAAACGTTGCCACAATAAATGTCACATTAGTTGCACTTGTGTCCTTTTACTTTACATATTGTCGGTAATTCTACCAACTTTATTACAGTATGCATAATGATCGCCAGGACCATGGTCCTGGCACGGTTCTTAATCTTGAGATGACCCGTCTCTGGCTCCTGAAAGAGTATTGATTCTTCACTGTTGCAGCACATAAGCGTTTGGAATTTCACTATTCTTTCAAGCACAGTTCCCGACAGTTCAGCTAGTGTGCCTCATAAGCGACTGAAGTTACTCCATCTCAGCTGTTTCCTGAAGAAGGTCTACTCACAACTTGTCCAATACCCCTGCCAAGCTACCCAAGACTCTATAACCCCACCCGGTAGATCATCAGATGCAGCATTCTCCACCTGACCTCAACGTGAACATGACTATAAATACTCCCGTACCTTCCAACCCCAGGTAGATCCGTGTGTGACTTGAAAAAGTCCACTGTGTGGGTGAAACGTTGTCAATAAAGGATCACATTATACTGCATTTGTGTTTATATTTCCATTGTGTCGGTATTTTATACCATTTATTTCCATTGTTTCCTGAGCTGGGGACTGGGCTCTGTCCTCTCTGATAATCTGCAGATTCATGGCATCCACTGCTTCCTGCTCTGTCAGTAAGCACACCCTCAGGAGTGTGCTGACCATCTGCCGGAACATGCTCTGTTGTTCCGTGGAGGTGATTGTGTTGCAGATAATATCTGTGAATGCCTTGATGAGTGTTAAGAGATCCTCTCTGTTGGGAGACTGCGTTGTCGGTGGGTTCGAAGCAGTGGATATTATCTTGGCTGTTGTAATCTGTGGGGACTGCTGAGGGTTGTATTTCTTCACTGTGCACACCGTGGCCTGTTGCTGTATGCCAAGTTGTGTAACCGGCATCTGCTGGTGAGGTGCAGCCACAGCCTGCATAGTGGCTGTGCCTGGCAAGGAGGCCGGTGGGGGCTCGTGTAGTACCGTCTGCTGATTGCGTTGCCCAGATGTTTCCTGTTGGCGCCGCCTATTCCTCATGTTTTTGTTTCTTCGTTGCGGTAGTGGGGGAAGATGCTCCTGTTCATGACGCCTGGTTGAGTCTTCAAGGGTCGGAAATTCCTGGGCATTGAGTTGGGTTGCCTGATGAGAGTTCTGCATGATCGCAGGATTCTCTGCACCCATCGTCTGCTGAGGGTGATGCTCTGCCCTAGCCTGTTGTCTCGTCGTTGGTGCCTTCCAGGCCTCACGAATTCTAGTGAGCCTCTCAGGGCATCGAGGGTTCCAGGCATGGTGTTTCTGCCTGCAATTCGGGCATCGTGGAGTGGGTGGCGATGCATTCTTCAGCTTGGTGATGCATTCCTCGGTAGGGTGGGGCTGGCTGCAGACACCGCAGATTACTCTGTTTGGACAGAGTGCACCCAGGTATCCGTAATGCTGGCACTTAAAACAGCGAACCTGCCCCACATCGTACCTGCCCCAAGAACCGAGGTCCAGCTGGGATGGCAGCGGTCCTACATGCTGAATGAGGACCTGCCGGGTTGGTGCGTTGCCTGCCGAATTTGCCTTGAGACGCTGAGCTGACACGACACTGGGATGAGCTGCTACTGCCTCGGTGGGCATCATCAGCGGGTATCGCATCACTACACCCTTGGTGATCTTCTGCCGAGAATCCAGTTCCTCCAGGGTGAAGGAGCGGTCTGTCTCCATGATATGCATTTCCCTGTTGATAGGAGGTGTATGTATAATGTTCGCCAAGACCATAGTCCTGGCATGGGTCCCAATCTTGCGATGACCCGTCTCTCGCTCCCGATGGAGAAAGGTTTCCACAATGATGCGACGCATGCCACTCAAGCGCCCCTCTGGTCAGTTCAACTGGTGCATCTCATAAGCGACAACATATGTAACTATGGACACTAGCGAGTAGGAGGATATGTCATTATTACAGGTAACAGCTTGTCTGGTTCATTGACCCCATGGTACACTAGTGTGGCCACAGTCATCTCTGGATCCTATTCGGGAGGGAATATCACCACTAGTTGCCTGCGGAGTGTCTCAGTAGCTTCGCACACTAGAAGATAGTGTATTAGGGGCCGCTGGACAACGTGCTGACAGAACTGGCACATATCCTCCACAGCCTTGTCTACCATCATCTTGGCTGTGGGAAAGCCCAAACGAAGCCAATGGATGGCGGTACACTGCGCTCTGGACCAGCTTCTATCATATGGAGGGGGTTCTCCCTGAGTCGCTGCTCGGTACCACTGTTGAGATGGGGTATCAACTAAGACCTCCCCCATAAGTTTCGTGGCTCTGGCATTTTAGTCATCTCTTACAACAAGCATGGCTTACGGAGGAAGAATTCTGTTCCGCTTACCCGTGGAGATAAGAGGAAATAAAGAAGAACAAGAACTAGAAAGAAAATAGAAGAAAACCCAGAGGGGTATGCATATATGTTTATTTCATTTTATTCAAGATTGATGGACTGACAACATCTACTCAAGGTTGAGGGACTGATTACCTCATTCTCCTCCTGTTCTTCAAGATTCTCCTTTGTATGGACTGATGAAGCCACTGTGTGGCGAAACGTTTCATCAATAAAGATACCCAAGAGTTGCACATGTGTCTAATTTATCATCATGCATATATATGCTTGTACATGTATGTGTAATGTGACCTTAGTGTAAGTAGAAATAGCAAGATGTACCTGAAATCTTTCATGTTTATGAGACAGAAAAAAGGACACTTCTCATTGGTTGGCAGGTGACCCGAGCAGTCATTCTAAGCTGGAAAGAGAGACAGGTTACCCACTGCTTAAGAAATCACTCTCCATGATAAGTGTAAAATACTTAAAAAAGGTGGTGATTATCTAAAAGTATTATTTTTTTTATTTTTTTTTATTATCACACTGGCCGATTCCCACCAAGGCAGGGTGGCCCGAAAAAGAAAAACTTTCACCATCAATCACTCCATCACTGTCTTGCCAGAAGGGTGCTTTACACTACAGTTTTTAAACTGCAACATTAACACCCCTCCTTCAGAGTGCAGGCACTGTACTTCCCATCTCCAGGACTCAAGTCCGGCCTGCCGGTTTCCCTGAATCCCTTCATAAATGTTACTTTGCTCACACTCCAACAGCACGTCAAGTATTAAAAACCATTTGTCTCCATTCACTCCTATCAAACACGCTCACGCATGCCTGCTGGAAGTCCAAGCCCCTCGCACACAAAACCTCCTTTACCACCTCCCTCCAACCTTTCCTAGGCTGACCCCTACTCCACCTTCCTTCCACTACATACTGCTACACTCTTGAAGTCATTCTGTTTCGCTCCATTCTCTCTACATGTCCGAACCACCTCAACAACCCTTCCTCAGCCCTCTGGACAACAGTTTTGGTAATCCCGCACCTCCTCCTAACTTCCAAACTACGAATTCTCTGCCTCCAGCCTTCTCCTCGCTGCAACGTTCATCACCCATGCTTCACACCCATATAAGAGCGTTGGTAAAACTATACTCTCATACATTCCCCTCTTTGCTTCCAAGGACAAAGTTCTTTGTCTCCACAGACTCCTAAGTGCACCACTCACTCTTTTTCCCTCATCAATTCTATGATTCACCTCATCTTTCATAGACCCATCCGCTGACACGTCCACTCCCAAATATCTGAATACGTTCACCTCCTCCATACTCTCTCCCTCCAATCTGATATCCAATCTTTCATCACCTAATCATTTTGTTATCCTCATAATCTTACTCTTTCCTGTATTCACCTATAATTTTCTTCTTTTGCACACCCTACCAAATTCATCCACCAATCTCTGCAACTTCTCTTCAGAATCTCCCAAGAGCACAGTGTCATCAGCAAAAAGCAGCTGTGACAACTCCCACTTTGTGTGTGATTCTTTATCTTTTAACTCCATGCCTCTTGACAAGACCCTCGCATTTACTTCTCTTACAACCCCATCTATAAATATATTAAACAACCACGGTGACATCACACATCCTTGTCTAAGGCCTACTTTTACTTGGAAAAAAATTCCCTCTTTCCTACATACTCTAACTTGAGCCTCACTATCCTCGTAAAAACTCTTCACTGCTTTCAGTAACCTACCTCCTACACCATACACTTGCAACATCTGCCACATTGCTCCCCTATCCACCCTGTCATACGCCTTTTCCAAATCCATAAATGCCACAAAGACCTCTTTAGCCTTATCTAAATACTGTTCACTTATATGTTTCACTGTAAACACCTGGTCCACACACCCCCTACCTTTCCTAAAGCCTCCTTGTTCATCTGCTATCCTATTCTCCGTCTTACTCTTAATTCTTTCAATTATAACTCTACCATACACTTTACCAGTGTATTATGTGGAGCTTAAAATTGAAAGGACTAAGTTTATTATTGATATTCACTAGAATAGGAGCAGAGGCTTTTACTTACAGTTGTGCTGGGAGCTGTGAGTCGAGTGATTACTGTTTGGCCGGAGCCCTACACGTCACCTTTCGGGGTGGGGAGAAAAGGGGGGGATAACGGGACCTAGGCTGACCATACCTTAAGAAGCAGCTGGCGATCAAACTATCGTTACCATATACTCGCTCGCTACTCCCATCCGTTGAACTTTTCCCTCACACTTCTTTTAAATTTAGCAATTTATAAAGTAGAATGGGTTAATAGCCCCTTGCTCCTGGCATTTTAGTCGTGTCTTACAACAAGTATGTTTTAAGGAGGAAGAATTCTGTTCCACTTACCCGTGGAGATAAGAGGAAATAAACAAGAACAAGAACGAGAAAGAAAATAGAAGAAAACCCAGAGGGGTATGTACATATATGCTTGTGCATGTATGTGTAGTGTAACCTTAGTGTAAATAGAAATAGCAAGATGTACCTGAAATCTTGCATGTTTATGAGACAGAAAAAAGAACACCAGCAATCCTACCATTATGTAAAACAATTACAGGTTTCCGTTTTATACTCATTTGGCAGGAAGGTAGAACTTCCCTGGGCTGTTGCTGTCTGCAGTTATTATTTTTATTGTGATTATTTTTATTGTAATAGGCTGGAATACTGCTGTACACTAACTGCCCCCTCCAAGGCAGGGGAACTTTCAAAGCGCACATAAGTACGATATGTATTCCTTGGAATGCAGGCAAGAAAGATACATGATAATAAACACTTGGAAAAATCCTAGAAGGATTAGTACCAAACTTGCTCAGGAGAATCACTCCCTGCAAATGCAAAAAAAAACTCTGCAGGAGATGCAACTTTCTCAGAATGGAAAGCAGAGGTACCACGAGTACACTAATAGAACTCACAATAAGTTTCAGGGGACCAAGAGTGTTCAACTGCCTCCCAGGATACATAAGGGGGATTGCCAATGGACCCATGGCTGTCTTCAACAAGGCACTGGGTTGGCATGTAAAGTCAGTACCTGGTCAGCTGGGTTTTGGTTCGTATGCTGGTTTATATGTCGGCAGCAGTAGTTGCCTGGTTCACCAGATCCTGATACACACGTAAGTACGTTAAGGCACCTAAATTACTGGGAATGGTTGAAGGTCCTTGATCTGTATTCCTTTGAATGCAGGCAAGAGAGATTCATGATAATATGCACTTGGAAGGTCCTGTGAAGATTGATACCAAACCTGCACATGAAAATCACTCCATATGAAAGCAAAAGACTCGGCAGAAGATGCAACATTCCCCCAGTGAAAAGCAGGGACACCACGAATACAATGAGAGACATAAGAACATAAGAACGAAGGAACACTGCAGAAGGCCTACTGGCCCATGCGAGGCAGGTCCAAGTCTCCTACCGGCTTAAGCCAATGCACCCAACCTAGTCAAGTCAGGTCACATTGACTTAAGGGAGGAACACGGCAACCGACCTGGTAGCACAAGCTATCAGGTCTAACTCACACCCACCCACATCTACTCATATATTTATCCAACCTATTTTTAAAGCTACGCAACGTTCTGGCCTCTATAACGGTACTTGGGAGTTTGTTCCACTCATCCACAACTCTATTACCAAACCAGTACTTTCCTATATCCTTCCTGAATCTGAATTTTTCCAACTTAAAACCATTGCTGCGAGTCCTGTCTAGGCTAGATATTTTCAGCACACTATTTACATCCCCTTTATTTATTCTTGTCTTCAATTTATACACCTCAATCATATCCACCCTAATTCTACGTCTTTCTAGAGAGTGCAGTTTCAGGGCCCTTAGTCTATCCTCATAGGGAAGGTTTCTGATACATGGGATCAACTTTATCATCCTCCTTTGTACATTTTCTAGAGAATTTATATCCATTCTGTAAAGCAAAGTAAGTGTTAGAGGCCCAAGACTATTCAATTGCCTCTCAGGATACATAAGAGGATTACCAATAGGCCCCTGGCTGTCTTCAAGAAGGTACTGGACATGGA
>NW_027198976.1:0-30000 GCF_038502225.1 Cherax quadricarinatus
AGGCCAAGAGAAGAATACGATGAGAGCAACAGAGCAATGATCGACACACTAGCCGAGGTGGCCAGGAGAGCACACATGGGGGGAGCAAAGTTACTAGTTATGGGTGATTTCAATCACAACATTGACTGGGAAAACCTGGAGCCCCATGGGGGTCCCGAAACATGGAGAGCCAAGATGATGGATGTGGTACTGGAAAACCTCATGCATCAACATGTTAGAGACACTACCAGAGAGAGAGGAGAGGATGAACCAGCAAGGCTGGACCTTGTATTCACCATGAGTAGTTCGGGCATCGAGGGTATCATGTATGAAAGGCCCCTGGGAGCTAGTGATCATGTGGTTCTGTGCTTCGACTACATAGTTGAGCTCCAAGTGGAGAGAGTAGCAGGAATAGGCTGGGAAAAACCAAACTACAAAAGGGGGAACTACTCAGGCATGAGAAACTTCCTTCAAGACATTCAGTGGGAGAGGGAACTGACAGGAAAACCAGTACAAGAAATGATGGACTATGTAGCAACAAAATGCAAGGAGGCAGAGGAGAGGTTTGTTCCCAAGGGAAACAGAAATAATGGGAAGAACAGAATGAATCCTTGGTTCACCCAAAGGTGTAGGGAGGCAAAAATTAGGTGTACTAGAGAATGGAAAAGGTACAGAAGACAGAGAACTCAGGAAAATAAAGAAATCAGCCGAAGAGCCAGAAACGAATATGCACAGATAAGAAGGGAGGTTCAGAGACAATATGAAAATGACATAGCATCAAAAGTAAAGACTGACCCGAAGCTGTTGTACAGCCACATCAGGAGGAAAACAACAGTCAAGGACCAGGTAATCAGACTGAGGAAGGGTGATGGGGAATTCACAAGAAACGACCGAGAGGTTTGTCAGGAGCTCAACACAAGATTTAAAGAGGTATTTACAGTGGAAACCAGTAGGACTCCAAGAAATCAGAACTGGGGGGCACACCAGCAAGTGCTGGATGAGGTACATATAACCAAGGAGGAGGTGAAGAAACTGCTATGCGAACTTGACACCTCAAAGGCGGTGGGACCAGACAACATCTCTCCATGGGTCCTTAAAAAGGGAGCAGAGATATTGTGTGAGCCATTAACAAAGATCTTCAACACATCATTTGAAACTGGGCAACTCCCTGAGGTATGGAAAATGGCAAATGTAGTCCCAATTTTTAAAAAGGGAGACAGACATGAGGCACTAAACTACAGACCTGTATCACTAACGTGTATAGTATGCAAGGTCATGGAGAAGATCATCAGGAGGAGAGTGGCGGGGCACCTGGAAAGAAACAAGTGTATAATTGACAACCAGCACGGTTTCAGGGAAGGAAAATCCTGTGTCACAAACCTACTAGAGTTTTATGACAAGGTGACAGAAGTAAGACAAGAGAGAGAGGGGTGGATCGACTGCATATTTTTGGACTGCAAGAAGGCCTTCGACACAGTTCCTCACAAGAGGTTACTGCAAAAGCTAGAGGATCAGGCACACATAACAGGAAAGGCACTGCAATGGATCAGAGAATACCTGACAGGGAGGCAACAACGAGTCATGGTACGCGACGAGGTGTCAGAGTGGGCGCCTGTGACAAGCGGGGTTCCACAGGGGTCAGTCCTAGGACCTGTTCTGTTCTTGGTATATGTGAACGACATAACGGAAGGGATAGACTCAGAAGTGTCCTTGTTTGCAGATGATGCGAAGTTAATGAGAAGAATCAAATCGGACGAGGATCAGGCAGGACTACAAAGAGACCTGGACAGGCTACAAGCCTGGTCCAGCAACTGGCTCCTTGAATTTAACCCTGCCAAATGCAAAGTCATGAAGATTGGGGAAGGGCAAAGAAGACCGCAGACACAATATAGTTTAGATGGCCAAAGACTGCAAACCTCACTCAAGGAAAAAGATCTGGGGGTGAGTATAACACCGAGCATATCTCCTGAGGCACACATCAATCAGATAACTGCTGCAGCATACGGGCGCCTGGCAAACCTACGGATAGCGTTCCGATACCTCAGTAAGGATTCGTTTAAGACTGTATACCATCTACGTCAGGCCCATACTGGAGTATGCAGCACCAGTTTGGAATCCACACCTAGTCAAGCACGTCAAGAAATTAGAGAAAGTGCAAAGGTTTGCAACAAGACTAGTCCCAGAGCTACGGGGATTGTCCTACGAAGAAAGGTTGAGGGAAATCGGCCTGACGACACTGGAGGACAGGAGGGTCAGGGGAGACATGATAACGACATATAAAATACTGCGCGGAATAGACAAGGTGGACAAAGACGGGATGTTCCAGAGAAGGGACACAGACACAAGAGGTCACAATTGGAAGTTGAAGACTCAGATGAATCAAAGGGATGTTAGGAAGTATTTCTTCAGTCATAGAGTAGTCAGGCCGTGGAATAGCCTAGAAAGTGACGTAGTGGAGGCGGGAACCATACATAGTTTTAAGGCGAGGTATGATAGAGCTCATGGGGCAGGGGGAGAGAGGACCTAGTAGCAATCAGCGAAGAGGCGGGGCCATTAGCTGTGACTCGACCCCTGCAACCACAAATAGGTGAGTACAAATAGGTGAGTACACACACACACCTACACACACACACCTACACACACACACACACACACACACACACACACACACACACACACACACACACACACACACACACACACACACCTACACACACAACAGGCCTAGTGTCTAATCGACATGTGCCTAGGACAAAATGGTAACTAACACACACGCACACCACACACACGCCTCTTCCTAACATTCCTTTTTTTTCCGGAGATAATCTGTGTCTTCTTGGTAGTATGTCGTAGAATGAAGGGCGGTGTCTCGTGCCACGTAATGTTATCTGGAATATTTAGAAAATATTCATTTTTTTTTATGATAAATAGCTGTGAATACACAAGTAACTTTCACATAGAAAGAAACATGTGCGGGATATTTGTGCATTTCTCCAGTCTCTGTATTGTGCCTTTTTTTCCTCACTGGTTGTAAATGGTAGGTGACACAAACTGTGAGGAAGGAGACTTGAGTACAGGACATTTAATAAAATTTCTGAACTGAACCTAAGTGTCCTATTCTTTTCATGACAAAATTCATCTGGATTATTGGGAAATGTATCACTGCCCAATTTCTGGTGAAATGATGTGTGGTGATAGTGAATCTTATGTCAGTAGTAGTAAGCTGTGATAATGTCTTTGCCCAGGATGCTACCTACAACACTCGGTTAGAACCTGGGTACCTATTTACGGTTAAATGAGCTGAGACAATATGTGTAAAATAGAATACCATCGACCACGTCTCCCCCATGACTCAGGTTCGATCCTGGGTTCTTGGGCTGTGAGCCGAAGATGCTACTACTGAGTAACCAGCCTTCACATGCGCACACGCAAAATTTTCCAATGATATCGGCGCAAGGTGCTCTTATAAGTATTTTGTGTTATTACTTATCAGTATAATAATAATAATAATCTTTATTCCTAAACGATATAACTTATACAGTCCAAGGTAACGGCGGATGAGGGAGCGTAGGTGCCTTCTAGGGAGCGTGTCTTGTTTCTAGAAAGTGGAGCAACTCTCCCTTTTTTCATAACAAATATGACTGCATTCTATTCCCCAGGGGCTTCGTACTCCTTAAGGCTTTAAAGCTTTACTATGACTAACATGATGATCTACACTTAAAACCGTACACTTTAGAATCTTCATAATTTAAATAAAAACTAAAACATAGATTTATACATCTCATCCAAAGCCAATTATTCTCCCCCTCCCCCCCAAAACTAGTTTGGTTAGGAAAAAACAATAGCTGTTCTATAACAATGTTCAATCATCATCATCATCATCATCATCATCATCATCATCATCATCATCATCATCATCATCATCATCATCATCATCATCATCATCATCATTGCTACCTACAAGGAGTGTTGGCTGCTCGATACTCCGTCTACCTATCACGAGACAGACACATTACTCTCTGAGTCAGGCTTAATCTCTTTGAACAAATCTTGTTTAAAAATCACTATACAGCAAACTGCACCTCTTTCCTTCCCAAGGCCATTGAAATAGAAAAGTAATTAACCTACACAAAATTTTTGGATACAAAAATCCATAATCACGTTTGTGAGAAGCTAGAGGCTCGAACCTCTGAACTCTGACTAGTAAAACAAGAGACTGTCTTGCCCCGGCCATACCTCCGAATTCATAAGCAAGAGATGCCATTAAAATTCAGTCAACTGTATACTGGAAGCCAGCCAAAGTGTCTTCCTATATTCATAAACAAACCAGATACCATGATTTCAATGGGGTGGTTACTCTTGTGAGTAGCATGTCCCAGCCGACTCTCATGGATTAGTTTTTAATAACTCTTTAATAGCAACGTATACGAGATTTATTTCTATTTAATAAAGAGCGAGTCATTCGCGGCTAGATTTTGAGTCCTGCTTGCATGGATGAAGCAGAGAATTCTTCAAAATATTTGAAAATGGAAAGTTACAAAACTCTGAATCGATTAGATAAGTTTATACTGCTGCAGCAGGTAGCTTGTGCACCCCGTATCCATCCTGTGAATGGTAGGGGCTAGTTTTTTTGTGTACCCCGTATCCATCCTGTGAATGGCAGGGGCTAGTTTTTTGTGCCCCCCGTATCCATCCTGTGAATGGCAGGGGCTAATTTTTTGTGCACCCCGTATCCATCCTGTGAATGGCAGGGGCTAGTTTTTTTGTGTACCTCGTATCCATCCTGTGAATGGTAGGGACTAGTTTATTATACATCCCACATTCTTCCAAAGAAGGGTAGGGGCCAGTTTATTGTGGACCCTTCGTCCATCCTGCGCAGGGTAGAAGCTACTTAATTATGCACATGCACTCCATCTGCATTCTATGTACGGCAAGGGCTAGTTATTGTGCACCCGATGTCTCTTCTGTGAATAGTAGTAACATGTTTACCGTGCACCCTATAGTTATCATACAGTGTGTGATGAGAACAGCTTAGAAAACCGACAAGTTAAGAATGAGACACATGTACAATATAGAATCTTTACTGAGGAGCCTTTTCCCCAGCCAGTGGCTTCTTCAGTTCAATACTGAGGAGAACGGTGGAGGACGAGAATTTGAGGTGATCAGTCCCTCAGCCTGGAGTCAGTGTGTTCAGTCCATATACTGTACTTTTCTCAAGATTGATGTACCGAACACATCGGCTCCAGGCTGAGAGACTGATTTCCTAAAACTCTTCCTCATAGTCTACCTTTCTTCTCACTATTGGACTGAAGAAGTCAGTGGCTGGCGAAACGTTTCCTAAGTAAAGATTCCTAAATGTTGCATAAGTGTCTCATTTTTCAGGTAGAGGGTAAACGGTAGCTCAAATGCCAAGGAATTAGATCCTAAGAAGTTAACAAGATAGCAGTTGAGTATTTATCCTTCACAATTATTTTATTCCGGTTATGTGTCACAGGTAAATTTAGAATATTTGCTCACAATAAACACACCGGCTCTCTCCCACCGAGATAGTGGCTCGGAAGTTTGATGATATTACAGTCCGGATGACCCTCCGAACTGCATTATCCTAGTCCCTCCTTCAGAATGCAAGCATTGTGCTTCCTGCCTCCACGACTCAAGTCTGACTACCCTGTTCCTTCGAATCCCTTCATATATGTTACCTTGCTCACACTCGAACAACACATCAACTCACTTGAATCCACTCCTGGGACTACACATACACCCTCCTTCCCTCTACTCCAGATTTAAACAAACTTTGTCATCCCATTTTGCTCCATCTTTAAATGTCGAAGCCACCCTTAATGTCCAACCCCTCCTTAGCTCTGAATATTTTTAGTAACACCGCACCTAATCTCCAAGCTCTGAATTCTCTTCATAATATTCACACTAAGTATTGTGGTCAAACACATCTCTAATGCCTCATGCTTCGTCCTTGCTGCAGTGTTTAGAACCCATGTTTCACAACTTTACAACAGAGTTGGTATTATTCTACTCTGGTACCTTCACAATCTTGCATCCATAAAGTTCTTCCCAAATATCTAAACACATTTGCTTCCTCCGTACACTCTCCAACTTCCATTACCTAGATTCTATGTTAATCTCATCACATTGCTCTTGATTATGTTCACTTTTAATTTACGTACCTTCCCAGATTCTTTCATCAACCATTACAACTTCTCTTCAGAATAAACCATACCACGGACGGGGATAGAACCCGCGATCAGAGTCTCAAAACTCCAGACCGTCGCGTTAGCCACTGGGCTAAAGCGACGGTCTGGAGTTTTGAGACTCTCTGATCGCGGGTTCTATCCCCGTCCGTGGTATGGTTAGTTTGCAATCGTGTCATTACGATTTCGTGAGTCATGTTCTCTTCAGAATCCTCCAAAAGAACCGTGTCATCAGCAAAAGGCAACCATGACAACTCTCGTTTTGTATTAGTCATCATTTTTTAATCCCAAACCTCTTCATAACTCCCCCCACGTTCACTTGTTTTACAACCCTAGCCATAAATAAGCTAAACAATCATGTTGACATTTCTCATTCCCGTGTAAGGCCTATTTTTAGTGGTAAATAATCCCAGTCTTTCCTACATATCCTCATAAATAAGACACTTGTGCAACGCTTGAGTTGCAGATGTCTTTGCATCAAAGTAAATGCCTTTACACAAGACAATGTAAATGTCCTACGTACGACAACATTGTAAGTACCCCTAAATACTATAAACAGTGTAACTGCCCTTTAACTGCCCTTACATACGACAATGTGAATTTCCTACACGCGACAATGTGAATGCCCTTTCACACGACAATGTGAATGCCCCTACACACGACAATGCGAATGCCCCTACACACGACAATGCGAATGCCCCTACACACGACAATGCGAATGCCCGTACACACGGCAATGTGAATGCCCTTACACACTACAAAGTAAATGCCCTTACACACTACAAAGCAAATGCCCTTACACACTACAAAGTAAATGCCCCTAAACACTACACAGTAAATGCCCCTACACACTACACAGTAAATGCCCCTACACACTACACAGTAAATGCCCCTACACACTACACAGTAAATGCCCCTGCACACTACACAGTAAATGCCCCTGCACACTACACAGTAAATGCCCCTGCACACTACACAGTAAATGCCCCTACACATTACACAGTAAATGCCCCAACACAGTAAATGCCCTTCACACTACAAAGTAAAGGCCCCTACACACTACACAGTAAATGCCCTTAAGTATGACAAACAATGTAACTGCTCTAACATGAGACAAAGTGAGCAGCCTCTGGAAGCCACACTGAAACAGCACAAACATTCCATAAACGCAGCTCAGAATGTAACGGCTACTTTGTTTACATAAAAAGCAGTGGTCAAATTGTAGCCTGGGAACACGCACGAGCATTATCTTATAATTCATATATGGAAGACAATACACTTGACTTATCTTTTATGCATTATACTCAACACAAACATTAAATGGAATAATTAAAGTGACCAAACCATGACTTAATTCACAACTAATCCAGAGTTTGTCGAGGAAATCAATAAACCTTTCTATCTGAACTGTAAGTTAGCTTTGAACATGTTAAATGCGAATCCCAGCATATAAAAGCTTTATTAATATTTAATATTAAATGTGGTGGTCTTTGTTATTAGCAACACCCTTTAACACGCAAATTTAAACTGTGTGAGTTGAAAAAATAAAGGTATACTTTTGTGACTATTACTGTGTTCCTTTGGTGGTTTTTTTTCCCCCCAACCTTGTTTATTCTTCTGGTGGTTTTTTCCCAACGTTGTTTATTTGTATTTCATCGCATTTATTTAATTAACGTGAAAACATCTCATTATTCTGCTCTTCATTCCATTTTTGACCAGCTTATTTGTAGTTCAAAAACGACGATAGAACCTCAGCTTGATTAACATAGAGACAATTCTCTGTTTTTTCTTTACTTTTAAAAGCATAAGAACAATATTAGTAAGTTAAAATCAGTCTTCTATGTATTTATTCTCCACTGGTTTATTCGCAGCTCACGTATTGCTAGTGATGCCAGCAGTGTGTTGTGCTGTCTACCAGTGTTTCTTCATCATGGCTGTGTTACCAGCAGTGTGCTGTCTATCACCCAGTGTTTCTTCATCATGGCTGTGTTGCCAGCAGTGTGCTGTCTATCACCCAGTGTTTCTTCATCATGGCTGTGTTACCAGCAGTGTGCTGTCTATCACCCAGTGTTTCTTCATCATGGCTGTGTTACCAGCAGTGTGCTGTCTATCACCCAGTGTTTCTTCATCATGGCTGTGTTACCAGCAGTGTGCTGTCTATCACCCAGTGTTTCTTCATCATGGCTGTGTTACCAGCAGTGTGCTGTCTATCACCCAGTGTTTCTTCATCATGGCTGTGTTACCAGCAGTGTGCTGTCTATCACCCAGCGTTTCTTCATCATGGCTGTGTTGCCAGCAGTGTGCTGTCTATCACCCAGTGTTTCTTCATAATGGCTGTTTCTTCATCATGGCTGTGTTGCCAGCAGTGTGCTGTCTATCACCCAGTGTTTCTTCATAATGGCTGTGTTGCCAGCAGTGTGCTGTCTATCACCCAGTGTTTCTTCATAATGGCTGTTGCCAGCAGTGTGCTGTCTATCACCCAGTGTTTCATCATAATGGCTGTTGCCAGCAGTGTGCAGCGCTGTCAAACAGAGTGTCTGAGTTATAAAGGTACAGTATCTCAATCACGAGTGAGAGTTGTACTCCAATTCGTTTAATGCTTCCCCGTCCATCCAGAGATTAAAAATCGCAGAGGCATGGGGTCCCGACCCAGCCTTTGTTTACGTTCACTCACACAAAACCATCACTTCTATAATATTAATAATTCCGTTTTACACAATACACATGATTAAATATTTTGTGTATTTGATTTAAAAATCTTTAATTATTGCTCAGAGTATTTATGCTGTGACGTGAATACGCCGTAAACTGTGACGTGTCGTGTGTGTGTGTGTGTGTGTGTGTGTGTGTTATATATATATATATATATATATATATATATATATATATATATATATATATATGTATATTTATATATAAACACACACAATGAGACGTACTTAATTAAATCCCGGTTTCAGGAATTATAGTATTCGTGACTGGTAAACACGTGAGATGTAGCCTTGGTGAGCACTGCGTCGCCGAGAGATTTAAACCTAATAAAGAAACCACATTGTAGTACAGAATATATTCTGAGAGCAAACTTTGATCATTATTTTAAACGAACTCAAATTAATTTGTAATGAACAACTGTAGGTGAATTAAACAGAAGGGTGGACAAGTTGCTCGAACCGCAGTCCTTTAATTGACTGTCCGACGCTCTACCGTCCAGGCTAACCCAGGCTCTAATGGGAAGGATTCGAAGGTAATACTTGTATTATATTCCATCAGAGGCACCAGCTGTAGCCCAACTGAACTCCTTCCCTCTGCCCAAGAACTTAAACACTAGATCTATTCTTACCCCCCCCCCCCTCAAGGCCACATCGTCTAAGAACTCAAATTTAAGTTGCAATAAACTGTACATGAATAAATAGCTAGGTGGACGAGGGGGCTCGAACAGCGGTCAGTACACTCTACCGTAATCAACGTGTACGCAATATGTGTTAAATCTAACAAACTAATTATTCTGTTTACCTGGGTTGTTCCTGTCGTCTGGATTATTAAAGCCCATTACTCTTTGTAGCACCGCTCTTTGTATGTACATAACAAATCATACTCGCTGATAAACAAATCCTAATCATGACACACAAAAAGCACTGACACCAATTCGCTTTTATGCAGATTGAGTTTATGCAAATTTTAGCGTTGTGATGACAAAGACGGTTCAGTGTTATAATTGAATAGTTTTGTCTTCCGAGGCACCTCTGATGTCCTCTACTCCAAACAGTCTCTCTTCACAAGAGTCAGTCTGGGGAGTCCTCTCATCGTTTGCTTTATTACATTAAAAGCCTACTGACTGCACCAGGATCTCTCTCTCTCTCTCTCTCTCTCTCTCTCTCTCTCTCTCAGGCCCTTGCTTTCCTCCTCGCTCTCTCGCATTTTCGTTCTCGCGCTCTCTTTTTCCTCTCTTGCTCTCTCTCTCTCTCTCTCTCTCTCTCTCTCTCTCTATATATATATATATATATATATATATATATATATATATATATATATATATATATATATATATATATATAACTATATATATATATATATAACTATATATATATATATATATAACTATATAGGGAAGTACCACCTCTATGGCTGGATTGGGGACCCTCATCCTCAGAGAAGACAATAAACGTACCTCAGGGAAAACTCAAGGTTCTCCCCGGAGCTGTTTGAATATTTTCTTCTCCTACCACCTCCTATATTTTTAAGCTAAATGTGAACTTTATTAATAGACAGAATACACTGACAGAAAACACAAGCATGAATACATTGATACAGTATATCATAGGTTATGAATCTCCTACAGCTCCTCCGAAGCTGGATATATATATATATATATATATATATATATATATATATATATATATATATATATATATATATAAGTCGGCCGTTTCCCACCGAGGCAGGGTGACCCAAAAAGAAAGAAAATCCCCAAAAAGAAAATACTTTCATCATTCAACACTTTCACTTCACTCGCACATAATCACTGTTTTTGCAGAGGTACTCAGAATACAACAGTTTAGAAGCATATACGTATAAAGATATACAACATATCCCTCCAAACTGCCAATATCCTAAACTCCTCCTTTAAAGTGCAGGCATTGTACTTCCCATTTCCAGGACTCAAGTCTGGCCATATAAAAATAACCGGTTTCCCTGAATCCCTTCACTTAATATTACCCTGCTCACACTCCAACAGCTCGTCATGTCCCAAATACCATTCGTCTCCATTTACTTCTAACGCGCTTACGCACGCTTGCTGGAAGTCCAAGCCCCTAGCCCACAACACCTCCTTTACCCCCTCCCTCCAACCTTTTCGAGGACGACCCCTACCCCGCCTTCCTTCCCCTACAGATTTATACGCTCTCCATGTCATTCTACTTTGATCCATTCTCTCTAAATGACCAAACCACCTCAACAACCCCTCTTCTGCCCTCTGACTAATACTTTTATCAACTCCACACCTTCTCCTAATTTCCACACTTTGAATTTTCTGCTTAATATTTACACCACACATTGCCCAAGCTTCACACCAATATAAGACTGTTGGTACCATTATACTTTTATACATTCCCTTATATATATAATGTCGTGATGAATAGGTAAAGTTGGTCAGTTAGCAAGAACACGTTTAAAATTAAGTTCTTTCAAAAATTTTCTCTTATACGTTTAAAGATATATTTTTTCATATATGTTAATGTAAAAATTAATAATTTTGTACCAAAAGTACCTTTAGAAAACTTCCCTAACCTTTCTATAAGAAGCTCAATTTAATTTAGCCTTATCCAACTTAATATATTTTAAATAAGTTTATAATAATTTAATAAAAACAATAAAATATATATTTTTTTCGTTAGGTTCAAAATGATTTTTGCGAAATTACTACATACACAAATGTTCGCTTGCCTTATTCGGCAAGAAGAGCGTTGTTATTTAAGCCAAAATCGCAAGTTTTACCTATTCGTCACGACATATATACTTACAAGAATATGCCTGGGCACGCAGCCCACCGCCGGGGAGCTGAATGAAGGGTTTGAAATGTAGGCTATGTATGTTCTACTTCCTATTGTATTTTTGTTAATGCATTTTGTCTTTAAATAAAGTTTACATAGAATATAGGGGGTGGAAGGAGAAGAAAATATTTAAACAGCTCCAGGGAGAATATAGAGTTTTCTCTGAAGCAAGTTTATTATTTTCTCTGAGGATGAGGATCCCCAGCACAGTTCCACAGGTGGTACCTCCCTATATTTTATACTAATAGGTATATTTTATTACATAATATGGTACACAATATTTAAGAGATACATTGCTGGTACAAAGATGGCATATACAGTACATGAGGTTTGAGGGATATATTTCAAGCGCACATTGCTACGTGTTTATCACGGATTACAATGCAAAAATCTCATCCAATTGTATGTGTGGACACTTTGTCACTGGCTTTCTAGTTAAAGCTGTGCAGCATTCCAAAATCTTAACTTGAAGAGAACAGTGACGTTCTGGATGCTGGTGCATTATTTTGAGAGCCACATTATTTTAAAACCATACATGTTTCCAAACAGTAATGTCAGTTGGGCGGAGCACTACCTTGGCAAGTAGAGGATAAGGGAGATTTTTCTTTATCATTAGTGGAACATTTTCAGTCTTTTTTGTACTGATTTCAGAAACAAATGCCGTATGTTTCCAACCAAAGCTCATCAGGTGTGTCTCCCCCACACCCATCTTCTGACCTGACAGGTGCCGGGCCATGAGTCCTTTACACCCGCCTCCTGACAAGGCGAGTGTGGGAATGAGCTGTCCCTCACATATGCCTCATGACAAGGTGGGTGTGGAGGGTGAGTCTTTCACATCTGCCTTACGATAAGGTGGGTGTGGGAATGAGAATCCCTCACATCTTCCTCATGACTAGGTGGGTGCCGGGGTGAAAGTCTTTCACACCCACCTCCTGACAAGGCGAGTGTGGGGAAGAGCGCATCTCGCATCTGCCTCCAGACAAAGTGGGTGTGGGCTGTCAATATCATCGGAATAATTACCATAGTAACTATTTTTCATTTTTTTTACATTTATTACTTACAAAAGAAAAAAGTTGTGCTCCGATAGCACCAAGTTATTTTCCTAGCAACAAATAATTCGTAGTATTAAAATGATAGTTACCATTGAACAAAAATGATGGTAGTGAAAGAAATTACACACGAAAATTGTAGTCTAATATACAGCATAAATGCCCGGTGTCCATTATGCAAGGTAATAATATAAAAGCCTTGACTACAATTATGTTTAACTACCGCAATGATAACAAAAGTCTAGAAAGGAGTTGTGTGCTTAAACTTCCAAGGAAGCAGCAGCCTAGCGGTTAATTCGTCCAAGACTCATTGTAAGCACTGCGTTTACTTCACCATTTCTACTTTTTATATTAATTTAATTAACTCTTTAGTAAATGTGTGTGTGTGTATATATATATATATATATATATATATATATATATATATATATATATATATATATATATATATATATATATATATATATTATTCATTGATCCAATTAAATTTATTTAATATTACATTATATCTATGATATATATTTTTTGTTATGCTCAGATCGATTTTCGCTGGTTGATGATAAAACATAATTTTCATTCTACAAAATAAACCGTTTCCAGACAAACATTAAATCTCTGTCAATAAGTACATTGTTTCTTGTGAAAGGCTTTTGATCAGAAAAGTTAGTTGAGCTCCCTTGATCAAGCCTAATTACTTCCTCTTCCCAGACGCGTATTGATCCCCTACGGGCTTAGGGCTTTCCCATGATTAAAACAAAACTATTTTGTGAGTTAAGTAACAAACTTAATTCTTTTTCTCTCGTGTCATTTTGATTCTTTTGAGACTTTTTCTGAGCTCAGACTTTATGCAAGATAATTTTTTTCTTTTACGAAACCTGCAGAGATTTAATTATTTCTTTAAGACAAAAGCGCTACGTCTCGGGAAAACTGGAAGTGGCCCTTGTGTATGATAATGGCTATTTTAATATACAGAAAAGTTTGGGTCTCTCAACGCAGTGGAAGTTAATAAAGTGGTCTCCTGCAGAAGCAGAATATCTTATGGTGGGATTATTGTCTTTACCGTTTTCTGCCATTGCAACGGGATCTCTGCTGCTTCCTGCCATTGAAATATGATCTCTGCTGCTTCCTGCCATTGCAATATGATCTCTGCTGCTTCCTGTTATTGCCATATGGCCTCTGCTGCTTCCTGCCATTGCAATGGGATCTCTGCTGTTTCCTGCCATTGCAATGGCAAGATTACAGGTACGTCTTGCTGCTTCTACTTACACTTAGGTTACACTAAACATACATATACACGTTTATTTATGCACACTCATCTGAGTTTTCTTTGATTTTATCTTAATAATTCTTGTTCTTATTACTTTTCCTTTTATACCCATGGGGAAGTGGAATAAGAATCTTTCCTCCGTAAGCCATGCGTGTTGTAAAAGTCAACTAAAATGCCTGGAACAATGGGCTAGTAACCCCATTTCCTGTAATAATTACTAAAAAGAATAATAATAAGAAAATTGTCAAAGTGGGATGTTGTGCGAATGATAAGAAAGAGATGATTGTGGATGTTATGAATGAGAAGGTGGATGTCCTGGGTTTAAGTAAAACAAAGCTGACGGGGGTCGAGAGTTTCAGTGGAGAGGAATAAATGGGATTAGGTCAGGTTTTTCAAATCGAGTTAGAGCTAAAGAAGGGGTAGCAATAATGTTGAAGGATAAGCTATGGCAGGAAAAGAGGGACAATAAATGTATTAATTCAAGGATTATGTGGAGTAAAATAAAGGTTTGATGTGAAAAGTGGGTTATAGTAAGCGTATATGCACCTGGAGAAGAGAGAAGTTTACAGGAGAGAGGGTTTTATTCTGAAATGTTGAGTGAATGCGTGGGGAGTTTTGAACCAAATGTGAGAGTACTTTTGGTTGGGGATTTCAATGCTAAAGTGAGTAAAAATGTTGTGGAGGGAGTAGTAGGTAAATTTGGGGCGCCAGGGGTAAATGAAAATGGGGAGCCTTTAACTGAGCTATGTGTAGAAAGAGGTTTGGTGATAAATAATACATATTTTATGAAAAAGAGGATAAATAAATATACAAGGTATGATGTAGCACGTAATGAAAGTAGTTAGATTATGTATTGGTGGATAAAAGGTTGATGGGTAGGCTCCAGGATGTACATGTTTATAGAGGGGCAACTGATATATCGGATCATTATCTAGTTGTAGCTACAGTTAGAGTAAGAGGTAGATGGGACAAGAGGAAAATAGCAACTACAAGTAAGAGGGAGGTGAAAGTGTATAAACTAAGGGAGGAGGAAGTTCAGGTGAAATATAAGCAACTATTGGCAGAAAGGTGGGCTGGTGCATGTATGAGTAGAGGGAGGGGGGGTGGTTGAAGAGCGTTTGAATAGTTTTAAAAATGCAGTTTTAGAATGTGGGGCAGAAGTTTGTGGCTATAGGAGGGTGGGTGCAGGAGGAAAGAGGAATGATTGGTGGAATGATGAAGTAAAGGGTGTGATAAAAGAGAAAAAAGTAGCTTATGAGAGGTATTTACAAAGCAGAAGTGTTATAAGAAGAGTAGAGTATATGGAGAGTAAAAGAAAGGTGAAGAGAGTGGTGAGAGAGTGCAAAAGGAGAGCGGATGATAGAGTGGGAGAGGCACTGTCAAGAAATTTTAATGATAATAAGAAAAAAATTTGGAGTGAGTTAAACAAGTTAAGACAGCCTAGGGAATGGATTTGTCAGTTAAAAACAGAGTAGGGGAGTTAGTAGATGTGGAGATGGAGGTATTGGGTAGAGGGTGAGAATATTTTGAGGAACTTTTAAATGTCGACGAAGAAAGGGAGGTAGTAATTTCGTGCACTGGCTAGGGAGGTATACCATCTTTTAGGAGTGAAGAAGAGGAGGATCTGAGTGTGGGGGAGGTGCGTGAGGCATTACGTAGAATGAAAGGGGGTATAGCAGCTGGAACTGATGGGATCATGACAGAAATGTTAAAAACAGGGGGAGATGTAGTGTTGGAGCGGTTGGCATTTTTGCTTAATAAATGTATGAAAGAGGGGAAGGTACCTAGGGATTGGCGGAGAGCTCGTATAGTCCCTTTATATAAGGGAAGGGGGACAAAAGAGATTGAAAAAATTATAGAGAAAAAAATTTACTCAGTATACCAGGAAAAGTGTACGGTACGGTTAGTATTGAAAGAATTAGAGGTAGAATAGAATGTAGAATTGCGGATGAGCAAGGAGGTTTTAGAGTGGGTAGGGGATGTGTAGATCAAGTGTTTACATTGAAGCATATATGTGAACAGTATTTAGATAAAGGTAGGGAAGTTTTTATTGCATTTATGGATTTAGAAAAGGCATATGATAGAGTGGATAGGGGAGCACTGTGGCAGATGTTGCAAGTATATGGAATAGGTGGTAAGTTACTAAATGCTGTAAAGAGTTTTTTTGAGGATAGTGAGGCTCATGTTAGGGTGTGTAGAAGAGAAGGAGACTACTTCCCAGTAAAAGTAGGTCTTAGACAGGGATGTGTAATGTCACCACGGTTGTTTAATAAATTTATAGATGGGGTCGTAAAAGAAGTAAATGCTAGGGTGTTCGGGAGAGGGATGGGATTAAATTATGGGGAATCAAATACAAAATGGGAATTGACACAGTTACTTTTTGCTGATGATACTGTGGTTATGGGACATTCTAAAGAAAAATTGCAAAGGTTAGTGGACGAATTTGGGAGTGTGTGTAAAGGTAGAAAGTAGAAAGTGAACATAGAAAAGAGAAAGGTGATGAGGTATCAAATGATTTAGATAAAGAAAAATTGGATATCAGATTGGGAGGGAGGAGTATGGAAGAAGTGAAGGTTTTCAGATATTTGGGAGTTGACGTGTCAGCAGATGGATTTATGAAGGATGAGGTTAATCATAGAATTGACGAAGGAAAAAAGGTGAGTGGTTCATTGAGGTATATGTGAAGACAAAAATTGTTATCTATGGAGGCAAAGAAGGGAATGTATGAAAGTAAGTAGTACCAACACTCTTATATGTATGTGAAGCTTGGGTTGTGAATGCAGCAGCAAGGAGACGGTTGGAAGCAGTGGAGATGTCCTGTCTAAGGGCAATGTGTGGTGTAAATATTATGCAGAAAATTCGGAGTGTGGAAATTAGGAGAAGGTGTGGAGTTAATAAAAGTATACTTAGTCAGAGGGCTGAAGAGGCGTTGTTGAGGTGGTTTGGTCATTTAGAGAGAATGGATCAAAGTAGAATGACATGGAAAGCGTACAAATCTTTAGGGGAAGGAATGCGGGGTAGAGGTCGTCCTCGAAAAGGTTGGAGGGAGGGGGTAAAGGAGGTTTTGTGGGCGAGGAGCTTGGACTTCCAGCAAGCGTGCCTGAGCGTGTTAGATAGGAGTGAATGGAGACGAATGGTATTTGGGACCTGTTCGAGCTGTTGGAGTGTGATCAGGGAAATATTTAGTGAAGGGATTCAGGGAAACCGGTTATTTTATATAGCCGGACTTGAGTCCTGGAAATGGGAAGTGCAACGCCTGCACTTTAAAGGAGGGGTTTAGGATATTGGCAGTTTGGAGGTATATGTTGTGTATCTTTATACGTATATACTTCTAAACTGTTGTATTCTTAGCACCCTTGCAAAACCAGTGATTGTGTGAGTGAGGTGAAAGTGTTGAATGATGAAAGTATTTTCTTTTTTCGGTGGGAGACGGCCGACTTGTTAAATATATATATATATATATATATATATATATATATATATATATATATATATATATATATATATATATATATATATATATATATATATATATATATATATATATATATATATATATATATATATATATATATATATAATATAATCCACATGGAGATAGATACTCAGAAGATTAACTGATCTGCACATTTCGATCCTTTTCTTGTATCCTCTTCTGCAGATACATAAGTGGCACATGAAGGGGCATGTCAAGTAATGAGTGGTAAAGAAGACAGGACCTGTGTGAAACTAAATATTTGGGTTGGAAGTTCCTCTGTGCTATGTGATTAATGTTCTTGTGTTGGTGTTCTGTGTTAGGTTAGTCGCTGGTATATTCTTCTTGAGGGTGAATTTTGAAATGATATCTAGGTTCCATTGCCCCTGCGAGATCCTAAAATTAGGATTGGTAGCTATGAGGGCAGATTCTATGATTTTGTAGCTGTGATGTCATTTGCGTTTGATGCTGGCAGCTTCCCAATGAATATTGTGATTGCTTTTGTTGTCATGTTGTAAAATGGCTGAATTGTTCTTTACATAACGACTGCCCTTTGGTGTTCGATGATCCTTGTAGATAGAGCTCCTCCAGTCTGTCCTGTGTATATTTGGTTGCTGTCTTTACATTCTATTTGGTAAACTCGTGGTGTCTTGTGTAGCTGAATGTTTGTGTTTCTTGAAAAAGAGAGATCCTAGTTTGATGAGATAGGACGTGATTATGTTGGTTAATTTGCTGAGATGGTTAAATGTACCTTGATGTTAGGGTACCATGAGTTAACATTTGCTATATGGGGTTGGTTTTCTCTGAGCTGAGGTTTTGTAACAGTTGATATTTGCTTTTTTTTCTCCTTGTTTACAAATTAGTCAGCGTATGCTATTTTTTTAGAATTGTTTTCTTAGGATTTCTTTTTCTTGGTCTTGTACTTCGTCCAGAACCATTTGTAATCTTTCGTGGTCCTGGTCTGCTCGTGTTTATATTGTAGTTAATTTTCCGTCATTTCCTCGTGTCAATGATGCAAACAGGAAACTGTATTGGTCGAAGTACTGAACCTTGTGGAACACCAGCTCATTCCTTGATCAACTCTAGTTCTTTCCCTGTTATTTCTGCCTACACCTCTAGCTTTAATCCTAGTCTCTTGTGAATTGCTGTATCAAACGTCTTACTGTCCAAAAATATTCAGCCCAACCATCCGTCTCTCTTTTGATTAACTTTAGTTACCTTGTCATAGAACTCTAGCAGACTTTCGAGATAGCATTTATTGACGGTTTTGAATTTTCTCATTTTCTTCACCTAATAATGTTCTCAACAACCTTGCACACTATGCATATCAGAGATAATAGCCCATAGTTTAATGCTACCTGTCTCCTTCCTTAAACAGCAAGACTACATTAGCTGTTTTCCACACCAAAAGTAGTTGTCTTATTTCCAATGACTAGTTGAAGATTGATCCCAGACGTTCACACAGTTCGTCTGCTCCCTCTCTGATAATTCACGCAGAGATGTTGTCTGGTCCCATGCGTCTCTCTTCCTCAGTAGTTTCTCCATCTCTTCTCCCATTGTGTATATTGTGTCCAGTACTCGTTGGAGCACTCTTCCTCCTTGACTCTCTGGTAATGTTCTTCTTTCTACTGAGAATATCTCCTTAAATCATTTGTTCACTTCCAAGTAGACCTGCTCGTTTATAATGAGCTCCCCTCCTTTCTTTTTTAGTCTTATCAATTGTGGTGGTGGTAGTGTGTAGTGCTGATGTTAGTGTGTTGGGTGTTGAGTTAGTGTGTGGCGGTAGTGTGTGGTTCGTGGTAGTGTTAGTGTATGACAGTGTTAGAGTATGGTTGTGTGGTGGTGCGTGTGGTGGTGCTAGTGTGATGTTTGGGTAAGGGAGTGAAGGTGTTAGTGTTTGTAGAGCCCCGGGACAATCAATTGCACAGTACAACTCATGACTGTCCTCTGTTCGAAGAGAACTATAATAGATATCTAATCTTATCCTTATTCATTATTCTCCCTCCTTCCTCCTAATCTACTGTCTCCGTCATCATTCATTCATCTTCCCTCTTTATTCATCATCCTAGCCTGGTGTCTTCCATCTTCCATTCCCCATTCTAATCGATCGTAACACCGATGATCCGTTTGTTTACCTTTATAATTATTTATGTCAGATTGACGTGAGATTTCCCCGTGACTTCAGAATTCAATTTCAGAGCGACACGCATTGCCCCAAGAAATGTGACTGTGGTCAGACTCAGTCATCTCGGCTCTCCTGGGATTCAGCCTTTAGGTGTCAGTAATATTTTTATATTACGCACTTCTGCTGTGTTGATTATTCTGTATTGCCACCGATCACCTAACAAGTTCTTTCCTTTTTGTGCTCGTGGTCAGTCCTTCAAGCTTGAGGGACTGACCACCTGCAACTGAGGGTGAAGCATTCATTCTGCTACTCCTGCATCCACATCTGTATTCACCTATAACCAACTGAAGAAGGCTGTTCTGCAGGCTAAAATTTTTGCCAATAAAAATACCCAGGTGTTGCAAATGTCTCCTTCATCAGCTTGTTGGTAATATATACCAGCAGTAATATGTAGATTACTGTAATAGAGGTCACAGTACCTTGAATAAAATGGTCTTCATACCATTTTCAACTTGGTTTTAATATTGGTCCAGGACGGACCGAAACGCATATCATTCTTCCTAATTTTTTTTAATCTTTTTTATTTGAAATGCAAAGCCCATGTCGATCATTAAGGAGTAGTGGAGGCTCGATCCACTCTCTACTAATCTTGAATATAAGAACATAAGGATGGAGGAATACTGCAGCATGTCTTCTGGCCCATACCAGGCAGGTCTTTCTCAAATTCATCCTCTCCAGCCTGCATATTTGTCCAACCTATTCCCAAAGCTACAGGCTACCTAAACGTCCTCACTAGCTATATATTGAGTCTGCCATTGCCTGAGATCTCGCCTTTGCTACTGGGTCTAGCTTAGCCTTTCCTCTCCTTCCACTATTCTTCACCTGTCCCCATTTTCCCTTGACCCCTTGTGGGTCCTTACCTGTGAGTTAGTGAGATAAGGCTAAATATTGAGTGCAAAGAAGCTGCTTAAAAATAAGACAGTGAAACGAGAACTCGCGCTACGAGTCTTAACGAAGAGAGTGTACAACTTTACGTAAACCGCCAACCTGCTCCCATCTTATTATGGCATTTTTCATGATGTTTTATTCAGTGTTTTAACGCTCTCGTTCTTTTTCTAATCACGTTTTATCTGTAGGTTGGATAGGATTATTAAGGAAAAGTTAAAATAGATAATGTTAACAACCGCAGAAAATCTGGCACTGAAGTGGTCGAATAAGGCGAAACGTTAAAATGTGAAATTTTATCATGACTCGCATATTCGTAATAACGCGACTGCAAACAAACCACGGCACGGGTGGGGTTTCGAACCCATGGCGAGTGAGTTGTAAAACTCCAGACCAGTTCCGTAGTGTGAACTTTTATCACTCGTGGTGCGAAAATGAGCTGGAAACAGCCAACTACAATATTTTTCTCTTTTGGGCCAGAAAACACGAACCAAAAACCATTGCTGTAAGAGTGTAAGGACGATCAAACAGAAAACAACTCGCAGCTTACGCACAGCATGGAATTAATTCTCTAAATTTACCCTAAAAATCCTAAGAGTTTTCTCCAATTCACTGTAGTGATTTCTAAGCAATTTTATGAAGTAACAAAGCTACACACAACACTGAGAGGCGAGAATACAGCACTTACAACACTCCGTTGTAAATGGTATTATAATACTGACTGATTGTGTAAAGTGACACTTTTGTACGTTCAGGGTATTTAATAAATGTTGAAAATGGTATAAAAGACCGACAGGCTGAAGATTAAGACACATGTGCAGCAGTTGAGTATATTTTTTGTTGAAACTACTACACCAGCTGCTTCTGTATTTGACAGAAGAAGCCTACTGTGTAGAGAATCATTTCAACAATGAAGTTAACTAACTGCTCCACATGTGTCTTAATCTTCATTTAATAAATATCCTGAATTATACACAGGTTCCCTCTTCCACACTAGTTGAAGTTCCAAGTCTGACCGAAACGTCGTCATAAGTTTCATTCTCTTATTTGCGGATTATTTGTGTATAACATCACATGACTGATGAATTACAAAGCAAAATAACACTGAGGAACGAAGGACACAACACTAGAAACATAAATAAGGTAGAACAGAGCTGAAGAGCACTGAGAAAAATGGTATATCACAAGTAATACATGCTTGAGGTAGAAGAAAGCAGTTCAGCACTGAGGAAGGAAGGAAGGTGGTAGAGCACTTGCCTGGTAAGATGCTGCAGTTCGTCTGCTGTGAGATGGAGTTTCTCGTAGGATGCCTTGATGCAGTCTGGAGGACCTCCGTAAGATCCACCGAGACCACCAAGGCTCATCACAGAACCAACGCGAGGCATCGAAGACCCCTCCTGTACACACACCATCAAGAACAGTTGACAGGTCTGTACACACCATCATGGAATAGTTGACAAGTCTTACAAGCTCTTTGATGGGCATTTTGTTACGTTATTTGAAAGTAAACAATAGTTACACTAATTTCCTTGTGCTGATGGAAACTTCGATAATTTACGTGGGCAGTATACAAAAAAAAAGATTAAATGTTAGAATAACTTCTTAATATGCTTTACTAACTTTTTTATTATGTGTGGTATAATGATCGTGCTTTATATAATGAATATGGGTGGTATAATGACTGAAAGACTTTATCTGTTAGTGGAGATGGCTGTAGTGGTGGGGATTCTGACCTATGCGGGGTTGTGGTAGCATTATCAGTGATCTCTAAGGATAAGTGAGTGTATAGTCCTGGCTAAGGCGCCGGGTAAGTTTTATCTTTCTTTCCAGCCCGGAATTTGATCCCCAAATCTCACTGATGACAGCCACGACTTTAACCACCAGGCAACGACAGTTTTATTTTTTGTTTGGGAAATGCGAAGGCTCGATCCTATGTAGTAATAATAATAATATCTTTATTTCTACAGGTACATACACAAGGTAAACAGGCCTAGCTGACATAAGTAACATACTACTATATAGAAAGCCCTTTGTTATACAGAAAATTTCGAGCAAATCAGGTCAATTTTGTCCCAGGATGCGACCCACACCTATCGCCTAACACCTAGGTACTCATTTTACTGATGGGTGAACAGGGACAGCAGGTGTCTTATGGAAACACGTCCTAATGTTTTGCAGCCTTACCGGGACTCGATCCCCGGACCTCAGTGTGTGAGCTAAGTGAGCTAACTAACAAGCTACGTGACACCTCTCAGAAGAGACGAGTTCATGGCGACCTGGCCCTATGGATGGGCACAAAAAAAATGTATGTGTAACGCTATGGGTTCGAACCTCAGAGTAAGTACTACCACTTGTGTACTGTGGCTGTGCTTTCCACTATACCTAACCCTCTACCCTGGCACACTCCTACTCTTCACTCTCCTCTACCCTTCGCACAATGCTCCTTTCTCACATCCCTTTCGAGTTTTGAGCTTAATTTAGGTTTTTATTGTGGTGGTGGTTCTCAAGTGAAGGTGGTGGGAGTGCTTACCTGAGTGTGGTGGTGCTTACCTGAGTGTTATGGTGGTGGTGCTTACCTGAGTGTGTGGTGGTGGTGCTTACCTGAGTGTGTGGTGGTGATGCTTACCTGAGTGTGTGGTGGTGGTGCTTACCTGAGTGTGTGGTGGTGGTGGTGGTGCTTGCGTTTACCCGAGTGTGTGGTGGTGGTGGGGCTTACCTGAGTGTGTGGGGGTGGTGGTGGGGCTTACCTGAGTGTGGGGTGGTGGTGGTGCTTACCTGTGTGTGTGGTAGTGGTGGTGCTTGCGCTTACTCGAGTGTGTGGTGGGGGTGGTGCTTGTGCTTACCTGAATGTGTGGTGGTGGTGGTGCTTACCTGAGTATGGAGTGGTGGTGGTGCTTACCTGAGTGTGGTGATGGTGAGTCTTACCTGAGTGTGGTGATGATGTCCCTGGCAGGCTGGGTGATTGACTGGTCTCCTCCAGAACAACAGCAAGAAGATAAGACCATTGAGCAGAAGCAGTGAGACCCCGAGTCCCACGGTCACCAGCAGAGCCGTCGAGTACTTCACATACTCACTCGTGTCTGGCATGGTCATCTTCGGGCCACTGCTAAAGATACAAAATAAACACTACCTCACTATGGTGATTAAAAATCGGTTAATATTTTGGGAGTTTAAAGTAGCATTGAAAATGGGTTAGTGGGTTTGTGTTTCAGAAAGACCTGCATAGTATGGGCCAGTAGGTCTGCTGCAGTGTTCCTCCTTCCTTTATATTCTTACGAAGGTCATTAAGGCTGCATGTCACCTGTACACAACCCGTCAGAGAATTTAAATTTCCAAAATATGCATTGTTAGGTAAGACACATATGCAACAGTTAGGTATCTTTATTATGAAACGTTTCGCCTACACAGTAGGCTTCTTCAGTCAAGTACAGAAAAGTTGATAGAAGCAGAAGATACTTGAAGACGATGTAATCAGTCCATCACCCTTAAAGTTTTGAGGTGGTCAGTCCCTCAGTCTGGAGAAGAGCATTGTTCCATAGTACGATGGAACACGATGGAACAATGCTCTTCTCCAGACTGAGGGACTGACCACCTCAAAACTTTAAGGGTGATGGACTGATTACATCGTCTTCAAGTATCTTCTGCTTCTATCAACTTTTCTGTACTTGACTGAAGAAGCCTACTGTGTAGGCGAAACGTTTCATAATAAAGATACCTAACTGTTGCATATGTGTCTTACCTAACAACCTGTCGGTATTTTATACCATTTTAATGTTCAAAATATGCATTAAAGAAAGTTTTAAAGGTATATTCACTGGTACATCTCAGTACACATAGCTGTAAGAATTCACAACTAACTCTAAATTCAAAGAGGAAACTTGATATTTTGATTTGTTTTAGATAATTATCAAGTCATTAATTATCACTCATGGTTATTCCATTTTTATTTACTTATTTGTAAAATTGTGTGCATTATTTCTTATTTGTAGCGTGACAGTCTTTACAAATGTTAATCCATGTTTTGGGCTAATATAATATTAACATGCTACAAACAGCTGAAAGAGGAAAGGAAATACTTTGAAATACGTAGACAGAATATAAGAATGAAAAGAAAATGAAGAAACTTGTTTTATTTGTTAATATAACAAGTAATCCAACTTCTCTCTTTTCCCGCAACAAAAATGTAAAGCTTCAACATCCGACAGTCAGGAAAGTTTACTGGAGTCAGTAAGTTGTAGTCTGCTTTTCCCTGATATTTCCAGCCAACGTTCCTCAGTAATTTCTCGGTGTGGTTGTTTCAGTAGATGAGGATTTAAGAACATAAAATGGATATTTTCGAGACATATTTCATCTTAATCTGAAGATGATCAGATTATCTGTTTTAAAAGCCGTCTGGATGACTAGAAGACAGAGAATAAATATCTTAATTATTTTGGGTGTCTTTTTTCACTGAAGGCGAATATTTTTATTCTCTGTTCTTATGTTCGATACTTAAGCGGTAAACCGTAGATATATCACTTCCGTCTTGTACTGAAACCTTTTCTTTCGTATTTCCCAGTGAAACACTAATTACCGGTCTCTCAGTGGCAGCGCCTTCGGATCACAACTGAAGAACACTTGTTCGATGCTGGGTCCGGTAGAGGGATCTGTTGCCCCTATTATGTACCTGGGTGTTAGCACACCGTCGTGGGTTACATCCTGTGGGATGCAGTATACTTTAAACTGAGCTGAGCTTTGAAATAAGAAGAGAGACAGGATAACAGTCATTTCAAAGTATACAGAACAAGCAGCTTTGAGTCTCGCGTATGATGGAAGAATATATTTCTACAGGCTTAGCCTACAGGCTGCATAAGCACTTCCTATCTCTTAACTGCAGTTAAGATATAGCATTGAGCAGTTAAGTGATAGCCTACAGGCTATGTCTTAACTGCTGTTAAGAAATAGCCTGTAGGCTGTCTCTTAACTGCTCAATACTATCTATTACTGTTATTTCGTAATGGCTATCTCGTAAAAGTTATCTTTTAACGGCTATCTTTAACGCCTTTTTACATCGTTTACGTCTTGGAGCCCCACCAAATAATTTCGTATATATGACTTTCAGCTTTTAGTTCCCTACGCCCCAAGAATTATGCCATTGCTTCAGGAGGACATCAATGAGTGAGTGAGATTGGAGGGAAGGGGATAAAAAGGACGCTAGTCTTTGAACCCCCACACACAAGGGGTCCTTTACAAAAATAGTTTCTGTACAATCTGAACACAAAAATATGATGCTTTTCAAATGATTGCTTTTCAGATGCGTTCATGTAACTGAGAAGGAAAACAAAAGAAAAGCTGGATGACATATGTATAAAAGCAGCAATGAATTCTTAGTGCCAGGGTCCTCACGTGCTGTTGTCTCTGGGGTGCCAACATCACTTAATCCAGTCCTGCATTAACTCCAGAAGATATCTACTCAACCCTAACAATCGATTACGATTTGGACACTCTCTTTGAAGTGACTTGAGCTAAATGTACCACTGCAGTCTTATTGAGAGATTAGTCCTGTATAAACCTGGATTGCATGAACAGCGGGGTTCATGCTGATCTTCCTACCCTGTATAGAAATTCACCTAGATGGAGGAATCTCATTAGACCGTGGATATAGTATAGTACAGTGGATAACACACTGGTCGGCTAATTTTAGGATTAATTTACGATGGGTTCGAATCCCAAATTGTTCTGCGAGTTATTGACGATTGTATCATTGCAATTTCGCCAGTCATGAACTCAGTTATCATGGGAATTCCCATTACACCCATGAATATTTACCAGAAGACAGTGCGGAAAGTATTATGAGGAATGTATAGAGAGGAAGGTGGAGTCAGTGCTGTAGATTATATTTTAATTTGAATTCCCTATAATTATCTCTTGCTTGGTCTAAGTTCTTATTTTGCAACTGATATTATTTTAGTATTAAATCTTTATTAATTAATTTCTTTGTTCTCTTGCACTGGCTGTAAAAATTGTTCTGCTGAAGAAGACCTCAGATGAAGGTCGAAATGTGAAAAAAAAATGAATTATCCGCGATTTGTGCCCATATTGGTTACTTTTTATCATCAACAAACGTTTACTACACTTTGTAAAATCCCAATTATTTGATTTTTTTCATTTATTTGTCATTTAAAAATTATTTTACAGTCCGTCATCGTAAAATAATTGCTTCTTTCAGTTTCGCTATTTTTTTCAATTTAATGTGAGAAAATCATTAAAATCCATAAGATTAGGGACTTACACTCTAAATTAATGCTCTATAACCAAAACTATCTTAACATTAGTTCAAAAAATTTATATATATATGTGCGTGTGTGTGTGCAAAATAACCACGGGGGGAGTAGAATGATAGCTCTAGGCCTTTCGTGTTGCAATCAACACACCATCAGGAGCTTGCAAAATTGCAGAAAAGAGGAGGGTTTCCAAGTGAATACGTTCCCAAAGGACCGCGTTCACCGGAGTGAGCGAGAAAGAGAGGGAGAGAGGAGAAGGTACCGGAAGTGCCCACATGCACAACAGCCAGAACGATGAATATTATAACATCATAAAAATCCCACAAACATTGATATTGTAACCTAAACGAAATTAACGTAACAACAATAATAAATTCAGTCATATTCCGCTATGACAACAACACCTTTAAATACGTATATAAATATTGTTTGGGATATAAGTCACTGGCAATTATATACCCGCCACAGGAGGGTGGAGGCTTCACAACCTTCTTTCAAAAATTTATCATATTCATATTCTATATGTAGGTTGTTTTTCCTTTCTCTCCTTTACAAATATAGGTGTTCATCTAAATTATATTGCAGCATTCATACGCCATTCTTTCGAATTATTTTACCTAGGAGGTGGAGAAGGAATTTACAGCAGTCATTGTGTTAGTTACTGTGTGTGTGTGTGTGTGTGTGTGTGTGTACTCACCTAGTTGTACTCACCTAGTTGAGGTTGCGGGGGTCGAGTCCGAGCTCCTGGCCCCGCCTCTTCACTGATCGCTACTAGGTCACTCTCCCCGAGCCGTGAGCTTTATCATACCTCTGCTTAAAGCTATGTATGGATCCTGCCTCCACTACATCGCTTCCCAAACTATTCCACTTACTGACTACTCTGTGGCTGAAGAAATACTTCCTAACATCCCTGTGATTCATCTGTGTCTTTAGCTTCCAACTGTGTCCCCTTGTTACTGTGTCCAATCTCTGGAACATCCTGTCTTTGTCCACCTTGTCAATTCCCCTCAGTATTTTGTATGTCGTTATCATGTCCCCCCTATCTCTCCTGTCCTCCAGTGTCGTCAGGTTGATTTCCCTGTGTGTGTCTGTGTGTGTGTGTGTGTGTGTGTGTGTGTGTACTCACCTAATTGTACTCACCTAATTGTGGTTGCAGGGGTCGAGACTCAGCTCCTGGCCCCGCCTCTTCACTGATCGCTACTGGGTCCTCTCTCTCCCTGCTTCCTGAGCTTTGTCATACCTCTTCTTAAAACTATGTATGGTTCCTGCCTCCACTACTTCACTTGCTAGGCTATTCCACTTGCTGACAACTCTATGACTGAAGAAATACTTCCTAACGTCCCTGTGACTCGTCTGAGTCTTCAGCTTCCAGTTGTGACCCCTTGTCCCTGTGTCCCCTCTCTGGAACATCCTATCTCTGTCCACCTTGTCTATTCCCCGCAGTATCTTGTATGTCGTTATCATGTCTCCCCTGACCCTTCTGTCCTCCAGTGTCGTCAGTCCGATTTCCCTTAACCTTTCCTCGTACGACATTCCCTTGAGCTCTGGGACTAGCCTTGTTGCAAACCTTTGTACTTTCTCTAACTTCTTGACGTGCTTGACCAGGTGTGGGTTCCAGACTGGTGCTGCATACTCCAGTATGGGCCTAACATACACAGTGTACAGTGTCTTGAACGATTCCTTATTAAGGTATCGGAACGCTATTCTCAGGTTTGCCAGGTGCCCGTATGCTGCAGCGGTTATTTGGTTGATGTGTGCCTCCAGTGATGTGCTCGGTGTTATGGTCACCCCAAGGTCTTTATCCCTGAGTGAGGTCTGTAGTCTTTGTCCACCTAGCCTATACTCTGTCTGCGGTCTTCTTTGCCCCTCCCCAATCTTCATGACTTTGCATTTGGCTGGATTGAATTCGAGAAGCCAGTTACTGGACCACATGTCCAGCCTCTCCAGGTCTCTTTGCAGTCCTGCCTCATCCTCGTCCGATTTAATTCTTCTCATCAACTTCACGTCATCTGCGAACAGGGACACTTCAGAGTCTATTCCTTCCATCATGTCGTTCACATATATCAAAAATAGCACTGGTCCTAGAACTGACCCCTGTGGGACCCCGCTCGTAACAGGCGCCCACTGTGATACCTCTTCACGTACCATGACTCGTTGCTGCCTCCCTGTCAGGTATTCCCTTATCCATTGCAGTACCCTCCCTTTTACGTGCGCCTGATCCTCCAGCTTCTGCACTAATCTCTTGTGGGGAACTGTGTCAAAGGCCTTCCTGCAGTCTACGAAAACGCAATCTACCCACCCCTCTCTCTCGTGTCTTCTGTTACCTTGTCATAAAACTCCAGGAGGTTTGTGATACTAGATTTGCCTTCCATGAACCCATGCTGGTTTTCATTTATAATCTTGTTCCTTTCCAGGTGTTCGACCACTCTCCTCCTGATAATCTTCTCCATGACTTTGCACACAATACATGTTAGAGACACAGGTCTGTAGTTTAGTGCCTCGTTTCTGTTTCTTTTCTTAAATATGGGGACTACATTAGCTGTCTTCCATTTCTCAGGCAGTTGCCCAGTTTCAAGGGATGTGTTGAAGATTGTGGTTAGAGGCACGCACAGCATCTCTGCTCCTTCTCTAAGGACCCATGGGGAGATGTCCGGTCCCATCGCCTTTGAGGTGTCAAGGTCACTTAAGAGCTTCTTCACCTCCTCATCAGTTGTTCGTATGTCATCCAACACTTGTTGGTATATTCCCTCTTGATGTTCACTTCTGTGCTGTCTTCCCACAGCCCTTCCTGTCTCTACTGTAAAAACTTCCTTAAATCTCCTGTTCAGCTCCTCACATACCTCCTGATCATTTCTTGTGAGTTCTCCACCTTCTGTCCTTAATCTGATCACCTCGTCTTTGACTGTTGTCTTCCTCCTGATGTGACTATACAACAGTTTCGGTTCAGTCTTGATTCTCGATGCTACGTCATTTTCATACTGTTGCTGGGCCTCCCTCCTTACCTGTGCGTACTCATTCCTGGCTCTGCGACTGATCTCCCTATTTTCGTGTGTTCTCTGCCTTCTGTACTTTTCCATTCTCTATTGCACTTTGTTTTTGCCTCCTTACACCGTCGGGTAAACCAGGGGCTCGTTCTGGTCTT
>NW_027198976.1:35000-37238 GCF_038502225.1 Cherax quadricarinatus
GCCTTTCTTGTTATGTGTGCCTGATCCTCTAGTTTTTGCAGTAACCTCTTGTGAGGAACTGTGTCGAAAGCCTTCTTGCAGTCCAAAAAAATGCAGTCAATCCACCCCTCTCTCTCTCTTGTCTTATTTCTGTCACCTTGTCATAAAACTCCAGTAGGTTTGTGGCACAGGATTTTCCTTCCCTAAAACCGTGCTGGTTGTCAATTATACACTTGTTTCTTTCCAGGTGCTCCACCACTCTCCTCCTGACGATCTTCTCCATGACTTTGTATACTATACACGGTATTGATACAGGTCTGTAGTTTAATGCCTCCTGTCTGTCTCCCTTTTTAAAAATTTGGACTACATTTGCCATCTTCCATACCTCAGGGAGTTGCCCAGTTTCAATGGATGTGTTGAAGATCTTTGTTAATGGTACACACAGCTTCTCTGCTCTCTCTCTTAGGACCCACAGAGAGATGTCTGGTCCCACCGCCTTTGAGGTGTCAAGTTCACACAGCAGCTTCTTCACCTCCTCCTTGGTTATGTGTGCCTCATCCAGCACTTGTTGGTGTTCCCCCCTGTTCTGATTTCCTGTGGTCCTACTGGTTTCTGCTGTAAATACTTCTTTAAATCTCGTGTTGAGCTCCTCACATACCTCTCGGTCGTTTCTTGTGAACTACCCATCACCCTTCCTCAGTCTGATTACCTGGTCCTTGACTGTTGTTTTCCTCCTGATGTGGCTATACAACAGCTTCGGGTCAGACTTGACTTTAGATGCTATATCATTTTCACATTGTCGCTGAGCCTCCCTTCTTGTCGGTGCATATTTGTTTCTGGCTCTTCCGCTAATCTCTTTATTTTCCTGAGTTCTCTGTCTTCTGTACCTTTTCCATTCTCTAGTACACCTAGTTTTTGCCTCTCTACACCTTTGGGTGAACCAAAGACTCGTTCTGTTCTTCCCATTATTTCTGTTTCCCTTGGGAACAAACCTTTCCTCTGCTCCCTTGCATTTTCTTGTCACATAGTGCATCATTTCTTGTACTGGTTTTTCTGTCAGTTCCCTCTCCCATTGAATGTCTTGCAGAAAGTTCCTCATGCCTGAGTAGTTCCCCCTTTTGTAGTTTGGTTTTCCCCATCCTATTCCTGCTACTCTCTCCACTTAGAGCTCAACCACATGGTCACTAGCTCCAAGGGGCTTTTCATACATGATATCTTGATGTCTTGGGCCCGTTGTTGTTTATAATATATATCAATGATCTTGATGAAGGAATTACTAGTGATATGAGCAAATTCGCCGATGACACGAAGATAGGTAGGATAATTGATTCAAACGTAGATGTTAGGGAACTTCAGGAGGATTTAGACAAACTCTACTCTTGGTCAGAAAAGTGGCAGATGCAGTTCAATGTAGATAAATGCAAGGTTCTGAAGCTCGGGAGTGTCCATAACCCTAGCACATATAAGTTAAATAATGTAGAACTTAGCCATACAGATTGCGAAAAGGACTTGGGGGTTATGGTAAGCAGCAACCTTAAACCAAGACAGCAATGCCTAAGCGTACGTAATAAGGCAAATAGATTACTGGGATTTATATCAAGAAGTGTAAGCAACAGAAGTCCAGAGGTCATACTGCAGCTTTATACATCATTAGTAAGGCCTCACCTAGATTATGCAGCTCAATTCTGGTCTCCATATTACAGAATGGACATAAATTTGTTAGAAAACATTCAGCGTAGGATGACTAAATTAATACATAGCATTAGAAATCTTCCTTATGAAGAAAGATTGAAGACTCTTAAGTTACATTCACTTGTTAGACGAAGAATGAGGGGAGACCTGATCGAAGTGTATAAGTGGAAGATAGGTATTAATAAAGGGGATATTAACAAGGTCTTGAGGATATCTCTCCAAGAGAGAACCCGCAGTAATGGATTTAAATTAGATAAGTTTAGATTTAGAAAGGACATAGGAAAGTATTGGTTTGGAAATAGGGTAGTTGATGAGTGGAACAGTCTACCTAGTTGGGTTATTGAGGCTAGGACTTTGGGTAGTTTCAAATTTAGGTTGGATAAGTACATGAGTGGGAGGGGTTGGATTTGAGAGGGACTTGCACATCGGAGCTTGTTTCTTGGGTGGCATTGAAAATTGGGTTGGTCAAATATTTGTTAGTGGGATGAATTGTAAAGGGCCTGCCTAGTATGGGCCAACAGGCCTGCTGCAGTGTTCCTCCTTTCTTATGTTCTTATGTAGAACTAC